>NW_019416391.1:272145-407529 GCF_000390285.2 Anoplophora glabripennis | reverse complement strand
AACGCTGTAATTAAGACAAATAAAAGTGTTATCTTCCAAAATTGTTATAATTTCAAGTTATCTACGGTTAGTGCTGTCGAAATTCATCGAATCAGAACTGCTAGGGGTTGGTCAACTAGCCGCAGCTTCCTGTAGACAACGACCCAATAACTTACATACGGCGCTACTGGGTAATTTGGAAATAAATAAAAAATTTCTACGCCAACGATTCTTTCGAATTTTCTATGGCTAGAGAGCCTTTTATTCCTCTATTGCCTCTAAAAAAATATAACAGTTTTATGCCAATAGCTTTTCTATAGTGACATTATACATAAAATTTTATTTCGAAAACAAAATCCATTAAAATTTTTTTATGAATCAGATAGTTCTAGAATTATTAAAGTAAAGATATATTAAAGTTATCAGCAAATACAACGAAAGATAAAACAAAGTAACAACCCAAAGATGATCTGTTTCTTAAATTAAATGTAAGAAATCCTTTTTTTAGATATGCCATTAGAAGTTACAAGCATTGTCCAAATTTCCAAAACACCCACTTAGGTTTCTTAGTGTTGGTGGCCACCACATCACGGCAACACATTGAAGGAATTATATCCGATATAGGCGGATTTGAGTCTTTAATTAAACAAATCATTGACCCAAGTTCCATCACTGAGTTCTTCTTCAAATACATTTTAGAAAATTTTAATTTAGTTTTAAATTTCAGCACCCTGTATCACGAAAGTGTAGGGTTTCGAGGCATTTTATAAACGACATTTAAGTAATTGATAGTTATAATCAGCTGCTGCAATAACATTAGATTGTTCGTACGTTTATTCGGAAGAAAGGAATGGTTTTTATGACTGTTGTAATATTTGCACTGGAATTGTCGGAGTAAAGGTATCCCAGACATCCAGACTTCCGTTATTATTCGCTTCGTATTATTAACCAGCACCACGCTAGGGTTACTTCATGTTTACGACTTTATTTGTATTTTACTGCTGTAACTGAAATTTATTCTGCATGCCACTGACAAACACGATAAGGAATTTAGCGAAAAAAGGTCTCATCCAAGTTAGACTATGCTATTATATTTCATAAGCTAATAATAATGCTGTTGATAATATTACTAAGGGAAAAATCTTGTTTGGAAATTTTTTCGATTTTTGAAAATATCAAATATTTATTTTTAAATATTAAATTTAGTATGTTGTAAAATGTTGTTCAGGTAATTCTAGAGCAGATTCAAGAAAAACCGTATTAACTGACACAAGATTTTAACAGTGTTCATTAGAAAATAATCAAAAAGTCAGTAGTAGGCTTTATCTTTCAAATTTGACAGTTGGCCAAATAAATCTTACTTCACTTCTCTTCTAATTCTACAGAAAGATTGTATTAAGTAAAAAATACAAATAAATAGTAAAAATTATAATTGATATTTTTTCAACAACAATCAGAGGCAATTGTTTAAATAAAATAATTTTATTACTAACTGACAAGTTTGAAAGATAAATTAATTGCCTACTACTGACTTTTCAATTATTTTCTAATAAACACTGTTCAGTTAAGGGCGCCATATTCTTGAAATAGTGTTTTCCACAAAGACAAATAATTTCAAACATTTATTAACTGAATAATCTAAGGCTTATCAAATAATAGGAATGTTATGTCATGCCATATGGGTATTTTCAAAGACGCCGCAGCAAAACGAATGAACAGATGCAAAAAACGATCAAACCATCAAGGTTTTAGGTACAGAAATCTACGAAAATACTAACTTTTTTATATATAACTCCACATGTAAATATTCTTATACCATATACTTGCTTAGTCCTATATATAAAATTATTTACTTTTATTTATAAGTACGTGAAAATAATTCTTAAAATGTGGGTTTAGGATAACAGAAAACGCATGTTTTATAAACGCTTTTTTAAGTTATTATTTTATTTGAGTAAATTTAAATAGTAACAATGAATAAACAGAACATCGAGGATTTTATTTTTGTGCTTACTTTTGTTCTACACGTTTTATTTTTCAAGATTTCAGTACCTAAAAACGCCAGAAATTTGACTATTTCTTGGCCAGGAATAAATGGAGTAAAAAATTTTTTTAAATTAAATTCTACTCTGAATTAATATTATTATTTTTCAATTCGGTCAAAGCAAAAAATGTTCGGTACAATTTTAGGGGTGAGACATCCCCAATGAACACCTTGTAGTGCTTCAATTAACTTTAAGTCATAGTCAAAGAAGACCAATAATAAACCAAAATCATGTACCAAATTTGGTTCCTCTACTGTAAAGTGTTGCAGAGGTATTAATTTTTTTCAAAATTTAGGGCACCACTTTGGGGGCTAATAACTCCTCGGGGGTGCAACTTTGTATATAGGTAAGTTTGGTTAAATTACAATATTTTGGACACCCCTATGCAGGTCACCATGTATATAAGATGTTACAAATTCGCTTCTTGCTACAGGGATATCGGAAAAGGTAAGAGATACGAAGTAGTTTAAATGGGGGCAAAGTTGCGTAGTCAAGGGACCAACATTATGTCTCTTAAAAAATCATGGCTAACATGATTAGTTTTTGAAATATTTGGAAAAAAAATAAATTTTGGAAATCTGTTTTAAATTCAGCGTTCTTTGAGGTGATATTGAAAAAAGAAGAACGCTTTTTCATGGCAACTATTTGCCCTCTATCGAATAGCATAATCAATTCTTATATGTAACGTTTCGTCTCTTCAGGACCATCATTAACTTGTGTTGTTCTTTTTTGTTTCAATGTCACCTCAAACAAGGCTGAAATTAAACAAAAATGGAGATCTAAAATTTTGTTTTTTTCAAATATTTCGAAAACTAATCATATTAGCCTTGATTTTTTAGAGGCATAATGTTGGTCCCCTGATAGGCAACTTTGCCCCTCCCTTTAAGCTACTGTTGTTGTTCCATTTGAAAAATTTTAGAAAATCAAGTTTAAACTTTCTGATCTGAAAATGATCATATAAAAAATGCCCTTTATAAAATATCGATATTAGCTAATATAGGAGCCTTTGTTTATAATTCTGTCTAATTATTTTATTCCAAGTGTTAGTAGCTGAAAGTTAATACAACTTCTTCGAGGTCATGTTTTTTCCAAAATTCGAAGAATTTTCTACATAACTTGGCAACCCCGCACTAAAATGATAAACTGTTGATATTGCCATATATATAGAATTTTCTCGGAAATCCGTATGTTTAAAAATAAACAGGGTGTTCCATTTAAAAAATGTAATATTTGGCGTGTCCCGTTTTTACTCACCACTCTGTATGTATCAAATTAATTTTGTAATTTAGGTTTCTTGATTCTGTATAACTTTTATGTAAACTTTTTTTCTGTATTATGAGTAACAAGGGAGTTATTTTACTTTCTCACACTAATGGCCCACCCTGTATATTTATATATTTACGGATTTTTTGTACATAAATAAAGGTAGATACACTGTATGTACCTACTGTTCATCATACTTTTCCCCACAAGACTTTTTTTATTGTAAATAAGTAAAAATGAAATAAGCAAAAAAATATTTTATAATTAAGGTAGTCGTATCTCCAATAATAATAAACGAGGGGATTTGCTGTGCACAAGAAATAAATTGCTTGTGCACAGCAAACATTTTAATTCATTTTAGATGTTTAAATTATCTTTTAGATCTAAATATTTTATATTCCCATTCATTGCTATATTAAATCTACAAATCTACAAAGACAGCGATATAATTTAATTAACTTTAATAAATTTTATATCTCTCAATTAAATATTTTTAAAATAATGTTATTCAATCGTACGGTAGAGGGTACAGTATATTATTATTATGTTACATTAACTTTTCACGTCCAATAGTACAGTCGTGGACAGAAAAGGGGACCATAAATAGTTTAGTGGGAAACTTTTTACTGCCCACGGCTATACAATTTAACAGAAAAACAGGAAAAGAATATCGATATTGAAATATGGTGGCCATTTATTTAGTTTTCCCTTGCTAAAATGTTATTCTCGTTTTGTTTGTGTAATTTATTTTGAACAAAGCACCGAATTCAGTCACATCATGATGTTCCAGGCCAAACAATTTTATTTGGCAATTCCAATTAAACCGGCCTAAGTCATTAGAGCGCGTCAAAATTAACGTCAAATAAGGGCAACACAAACCTCATGAACCCATTCCTAATTAAAAAAACTTCATTGAAGTAGTTACTTTCGAGTTTTTGTGATATATGGGCACTGCTGACTGAATAACTTTTTCGTTAATGACTAGGCGGGGTAACAATGGAATCTACGCAAAGTTTTTCAGCCGGAATTCCATAATGAAGAGGTCTGTTTATTCATTTTTAAGAACAATGGAACGTCGGGGAAGTTTCCTTTATTTTTCGAATCGAGCCGTCACAAAAGGCTGGAATACTTTTTAATTTATGTTTGAATAGTTAATGCGGAACTTATCGCTGCCAGATTTTTCAACTAATTAGTGCATCTGCTACCTTCATTATTTTCAGGGTACTTTGTGGAAGCTATTTTTAATCCACAGTTTCATTAAAGTAAGTTTGTTTTAAGTTTCGCAAGTAGTAGATTCAATAACATTATTTCTTGTATTTTTAGTCTAGTTTACGTTATATTTTCATTTTTTTCCCTAAAACTTTGTTGAACGATTAAACAAAAATAACATGTTTCACATTGTTCTTTAAATTTCAAACAAATTTTCAGGTAAGTAAATTATATAATACATGTCTCGAAATAAATTAATACAAAAATTATCAGTAATAATAGGTACACAAACTAATCATGAATTTTAAGCTGTCCATGGGAGAATCTGCAAACGTCCTCATTCTCGATAAAATTGAATATGGCACATTTGCAGCTGTGGTTTGTAAATGCTGCAGAGCACTTGTTAAAAGCACTTTTTAGTAATTAAATGCTTTACTACGTCCTTTAAAGACATAACACTTTTTTTTTAAATATCTTTATAATTCATTTAGCTCTATACACTTTCTTTCTTTCTTCAATATGATCACTTCTGATCGTACTTTCTTTTGGCAGTTTGGGGGCTTTCACTGAAACAACAAAAATTCTCTTATAATGAAGTAAACAATAACGGTTGATAATATAAAAAATTTTATATGCAAAGCATAATATGCTTTGCATGTAAATTTTTTGCGTAAAATAGCGTATATGATACTTACGAATAGCTGTGTTCTGCTCTCAAAATTTTTCTTCGTCTATTGACACTACAGTCCCTTCCAGACTAAATCTAACTAGTTACACCAAATTTGGGATTCTCCCATCTTGTAGATCTTTCCAAAGTGTAATAAAATGTCCGCTTCATTATTACTTTTTTTTTCCTACCATTGATGGAGGTGTTAAGAATACATCCTTAAGGTAAGTCAATAACACTAAATTGTCATAAAAACTATTGCTCTATTAAAAAGTAAAATCGTGTAAAAAACCTCAACAGCAATTCAGTAAACAACAAAACAACTTCGGGTTACTTCAGGTTCAAAAGAAGATGAAGAGAGTACCTAAAAATGGCCGTTTTTTCTATTCCCTTTTATTGCATGCTTCGTGTAGATGCGCAGTCGTCGAAAAGCAGTATATTTCTTTAGGTATGTGGTTTCACCCCACTTTTATGTTATTGACAATAATTTGAATGGTATCATACGTATCAACTGTTACTAAGTAGTAGTTACTTCACGTATCTTCGTCAGTTTTTCATGTATTTATTAAGCTATTAACTTAGCGGATTTTTACTTCTAATTAGATAAATCAGTAGCATTAAACATCCCCAAAACACAGAGACAAAAAAAGATAGGCTTTGCCGTATACAAAATCAGATCCAGATCGTTGTTTTTTTAATCTAACAAGAAACTTCTCTAGAAAGCGGTTTTCTAAATTTCAAGCTGACTTGCGTGCTCAGTGATTGGAAAAAAATTTGATTTCAAGGTCTCATTGCAGAATAACCCCATAACCCCGTACCCCTACAACCCTGTAAACCTAAGACTTAGCGATGTGCGAGGGTGAAAGGGTGTAGAACTATGAAATTCTGTGAGAACATTGATCTCGTATATCAGGACTATCAGGAGTCCAAAACTACATGACTGTCGGTTGAAATTCCACAACCCCATAACCCCATAACTCGGGGTGTTCGAGAATTTATAACTACAAAACTCTGTGGGGACATGGATCATAAACAGTGTGTCTCCGGATGGACCTAACTATACTTGTTATTTTCCTTATTTCACATTTTAAGGGAGAAAGTCCATTTTTCACAAAAAGTTTTGCTTATCGTAAAAAGTCATTAGCCATAATCAGACTTACAAAATAACATACAGGGTGGCTAGCAAATAAGGAAACGTAAATTGTGTGCCAAGAGTAAAGTATTAGTTTTTTTGGGAGGAATTTAAAAATGTTACAGAAAGAAGTTGTTTCTAATGTTAATAGTAGTCCAGATATGAAATTTGAACTCGAAGTTGATATTTTTGCGAAAATTATGATTAAAATAATTTTATAAATTCAACGAAAGCGCATAATTTATTGAATAAAATGATAACAAAACTATTCTATGTGTTGTCCTCCTACTATTACACATTTTTCAATATTTTTCCCAAATTTTTCATAAAGTGAATTTTATCTTCGTTTACGTCTGCTATTTCTTCTGATATTTTCTCCTTTAAAAGATTATCTTGTAAATCATGGGCATAAACTTTTTGCTTAAGGTATCCCCGTAAAAATAAATCAAGAGGGGTTATATCTAGGGAGCGTGCAGGCCATCTTATAGGACCAAACTGTTCTATCCATTTATTGTGGAAATACTGATCTAACTAGTTTCTTACACTAATTGCACTGTGTGCAGGGCAACCGTCATTTTGAAAATACAGATTTCTTCTGTCCTGTAAATTTATATAATCCAAAGCAGGTATTAAAAAGTTTTCCAACATCTCCACTTAACTGTTCTTATTTAGGTTTGTGTCGAAAAAATACGGTCCAATAATTTTTTCATAACTTATCGCGTACCAAACATTTACTTTTTTATATCGTTGACTTTTATTTATAATACGGAAATTTGGATTATCTTCCGACCAGTGTCTACAATTTTGGTAACTAACAACTCCAATCGTAGTAAATTTTGACTCGTCGGAAAATAAAAACCTTCTATAGAAAAATCTATTTAACATAATTTGTTCCCCCATTAATATACCTACAAAATTTTAAACCAAGGCGTCATCCCCTTCTTCAAGTTTATGTAATCTTACTATGTGTTATATTATCTTTCAGAATTCTCTGCAAATGGCTTTTCCCTCTCAAAAAACTAATTCTTTACTCTTGGCACAAATCCACGTTTCCTTATTAGCTAACCACCCTGTATGTTGTTTTGAAGGTCTGAGTATGGCTAATGACTTTTCACGCCAAGCAAAACTATTTATGAATAATGACTTTTTCCAATCAGTGACTACTCAAGTCGGTTTGGAATCGAGAAAACCGCTTTTTAGAAGAGTTTCTTGAAAAATTAGGGTCAAAAAACAAACCAAAACGGAAATTTTGACTTTAAATTCGGATTTATCAGATCAAAGTACTATGATGTTCACAGATCTAGTCCAAGGACCAGCCCATTTTTTTTGTGGCGCTGTCTAATTAAAAAATTGTTGTTATTGATACTATTTTCTAACTTCAACATCATGTATCTCTAAGCGAACTATCACCTGGTGAAGTTTTTTATTAAAACCTGAACCATCTTATAGAATACTAGCAACCCGCCCCGGCTTCGCACGGGCATATATAAAATACCCTATGTTACTCCGAGGAGATGTAGCTTTCGGCAAAATTGGTTGAGAAGTTTTTGAGTTAAATCGTAACAAACAAAAAATCAATCATCTTTCATCTAATGCGACCCTAATATTAATTTTAAAATAATTCACGATATATCTATATACCTAAAGACAACAAATGAACTCAAAACTAAAAATGTCCAGGACTATCAGTTTTAATTAATAAGTAAGTAGTTAGGTATCTAACTACCTAAAGAAAACAAACACGAAACAAAAATGCGACTATGAAGTTTTAAATGATTCACAATAAGAAAAAACAAACAAATTATTAAAACTCACTGAAATAAAAGTATGTTTGCAAGTATCTATGTATGTTCCGACTACCTAAAGATAACAAATACAATACAAAAATGTGACCTTAAAATATCGAACGCAATTATAACTTTCCAACAACACCTACAAAGAAAACACAGTCGTCAGTCGTCACCTCCATTCGCTCCAAGTCAGTTTATTAAAGGATCATGCGCGCGTTATCGTTCGGCTTATTAGCTAAACAGTAGGCAGGACGGTGCGGGGGGAGGGTCGGCGATCGCATCAAGCGAAGCGAGGCGCTTCAATTTTATTCTCGCATCCGTAATTTTTTCGCGTTTACTCCTAAGATATTCATTTAAACTATATGGTGTAAAAGAGTAAAATAATGTGCATGAAATGCTTAAAGCCTCTAACTTATTTAAAATGATATGGATTAATACCGTGTTTGTGTAAATAGCTTTTACATTACCGCTTTATAATTGCCAATTTTTTAAAGTATTAAAATGGATATAGTATGTCATCCTTAAGAGATAGACATATGCCATCGCCGACTTTTCTGTAGACTTACATATATAAGATACACAATTCCACCATACATTATTTTGTTATATCTCAAAGGGTTTAGGCAGCGTTTTCGTTGAAAGCTCCCAGACAGCTTATTTTTTTCCGATACCTCCAACAAACATCGTTAATGTATACAAAAACTTAACAAATTATATATTAAAACCTTCCTCGAGAACCACTCTATCCATTGGTGGAAACAGCATGAAAATTGGTGCAGTAGTTTTTGAGTTTATCGCGAACAGACAGACGCGGCAGGGAACTTTGTTTTATAATATGTAGTGAAGTAAGAACGTATTTCTAACTAAAAGGATCAATCTGAAACATTCACTGCAAGCAAACATCAACCAAATTCCTTCTAAAGAGCACGAGTTTAAACCCCATTTGCACACAGTTTTTAAAATTAATCTTTTTAACTTCGAAGAGAGGAAGCACAATGGGAAATCTCAACTTAGCTTTTTCTATTCGAGCGTGTTTACACAAGAAATTTAATCATATTACAGCGTCGAAAGCATCCCGGTATAAAATTTCTCATTTTATTCCCTCTATGGCGTATTAATTTCCGAGTAAGAAAACTGTGCGTACACCTCCATTAATAAATAAGTGGTATCGGAACTTATTTATCGATTTTAATCAAATTATAAGCTACTCCGTTACAACGGAGGATTTCCCTGGGCGAACCGACCTAATTAAAATTTCAATTAATTTGAATTCTTTATCCTTTTGCCTCCTTTGCATTATATTTCCTGGCGTTTGCAGGAGGGCCAGACTGCCTAAATATAAGCTAATAAATTCATTTAAAATACTTAAAATTAGGAGGATTTATTTACATAAAATTTGCCTTCAGCCAACTTGGGCGCCCATGGTATCGGATTAACGTTTAAAATTTCAGACACTTCAGTCATTATAATATATTTCAATAGCAATCTCCTAAGTCGCTCTGTATACAGAGTGACTCACAATAGAATCGGTATCACTAAAATAGTTATGAAATATTTACAAATTTCGAGAGAAAAATATTTCAAGTTAAGTTATTCGCGTATTCCTCTCCAGACAGCTTTAAGCGATTTCATTTGACAAATATCGTTTTATTCATTATTATTGTGGCTTTTATACTGCTCTTATTACTGTGGCTTACCTTTTACATTTCTTTCATGTGATTAAAATGGGCCTTAGATAACACAACCACACAAAAAAAGTTGTCATGCGACACCGTTCGTGCAACATATGTTATCCGTAGAATTTTTGCCTCCTGATTACGATTATGGTGTCAGAATTGAGCTATCACATCACAGGAATTTTCTAACCTCAAAAAACAGGTCAAAAATTTCAAAAATTCACAAAAAGGTGCTAGGAAAGATACAAAAATTTTGTTTTTCAATATTCAAATCTTTATTTATAGAGTTAAGATTCCGCCGAACGTGAATTCGCAGTCAGAATTGAAGGTTCTTTTTCTAACCTCAAAAAAACGTGTCGATTAATGTCAGATTTCACTAATTTTCAAAAAGTAACATATTCGCGCCAAATTTAGTATACGGAGGTTTTCAGAGTCGCTGATCACGGATCCAAGGTCAATTTTCGAAAATTCAAGATGGCGGTTCCAAGATGGTCCACCATATTTCCAAAAAATAACCCATCGCGCCAAATTTGGTATACGGGGGTTTTCGGGGTCGCTGATTACGTATTCATTGTGTAGTATTTTTGTTTACTTTATAACCTGAGTACCCAATCATGTTTTAACCGTCTTTTTTCGGCTATATCTTGTTCTTTTTTCTGTAAAAGATCTATTCACGGGTTTTCTGCCTAATATCAGGTACTAATAGGTAATTGGTTCAATTTTTAAAATCGAATTATGTAAATCTGATCTCGGGTTCGTGATCAGTGACCCCGAAAACTTCCGTATACCAAATTTGGCGCGAATCTGTTATTTTCTGAAAATTTAGTCGGCCATCTTGGATCCGCCATCTTGAGTTTTGCAAAATTGACCTCGGATCCGTGATCAGCGACCCCAAAAACCCCCGTATACCAAATTTGCCGCGAATCTGTTATTTTTTAAAATTTGTGATATCTGATTTTAATTGACCTGTTTTTTTTTTGTAGGTTAGAAAAAGAACCATCAATTCTGACCGCGGATTCACGTTCAGCGGGGTCTTAACCATATAAATGAATATTTGAATATAAAAAAAAATTGTATTTTTCCTAGCACTTTTTCATGAATTTTTGCTATTTTTGACGGGCTGTTCTTTGAGGTTAGGAAATTCCTGTGATTCCCATTCGTGATCAGGAGGCAAAAATACTAACATATGTCGCATGAAATATACAGACTTTTTTTTTTGTGACAGTGTACTGATGGATACTTTAATTTACAACAAAGCTAAACAAATTGCATTAGCATCTTATAAGCTCGTATGCGTTAAATATTTTCCTGGTATACACATGCCAAATGTTGCTGGTTCAACAAATGTGTTAAAGAGGAAATTTGTGACGAAATCATGGAATTATTCTGATTTATAATGGCATAATAACGGAAACTAATAGAAAGGAGTATAAAAATTTTATAATGCATTAAAAAGGACTTTTATTTACCCCATTTCAGCCACTCATCTTCATAGTGACTGAAGGAGATCTATATATGAAATTCTGGTATATCGATTGCCAATATTTTATATAAGAATTAAGAACTTTTGAATGTAATTTTCCAAAAATTTTAAAACTGGAAATCTCAAAAAAGACGGAAAAAAAGTTTTCATTGATTAATTAATTTTTACTGAAACTATGTACTAGCACTTGTAGACAAAATAAACTGTAAAATATCCTACTTAAATATATTTTAAAAATTTCAGATACAAGGCTGATTTCAAAATCTATAAAAAAAAATTTCAGTATAAGTATCTCGTATTTTATAGTAAGACTATTGGAAACTATTAATATGTACATACTTTTGTTTTGATTGTTTAGTTTGATATTTTGACACCTCTGAAAGAAAAACTAAATAAAGAGTGAAAGGTTGTTTATGGACCTATTTTTACAAAATCAAAAATTTCAGACAGAATTAGATTGATAAGAGATTTATAAAATCATCGATTTAGTGGTTCGGACTAAAGATTCCGACAGTAAAGAAAGGCGAAATTGTTACAGAGACATCTGTGTAATGTCTCAGGGAACCACTCTGAGAAGCAGTTTCGTCCACAATAGAACTCTTAGCACCAACAACAAGAATCGAACCCAATACTAGGTGTGAGTAGGGGTTCTGATAGCGAGTCCACCCCCACAGAGACTAGTCTGAGAACAGCAATGACGGGTTATAGATTCCTAGCAGAGATTAAAGATGCGCATAATTGCATTTCCTGTTTTTGCATAAGATTTAAATAAAGATAATTTTAGATGCAATATGAAATGATTTATTTCTAAGATAGCAGTGTCTGCTTTTACAATAATTACAGCTTCTTCCAGTATTTTAATTTCATATTTACATCTGACAATTAAATCCAACAACTTTCCCGTATATCCCACTTCTGATCAACATACGAAATGTAATTTGCTGATGGGCTTGCCTGAGTTCGTACTAAACAGAATTACAAGGAAATGCATTAAAATCCCTTCTCTTATTTACTTTCGCCAGGGGCCTAACTAAATAAAACTAAATTGATGTTAAACATGCCCAACGTTCCAAACTTCCGGAACACCCATACAGTTCTAACGTTGTTTTCTACTTTTTCTTAACGTAAAAGAATTACGAAAATTATCTCCTTAGAATAGTTTTCTGATTTATCAAATTTCCGTCTCCTTTCAACGCATAAAATTTTAAATTAATGTAAAATGTAAATATTAACTTCTCCGAGGCATTCAATAGACTTGATCATGGCTTGTTAATAAATGTTCTCAATGTCTTTTGTCTTTGTTTCCAATTTGTACAATATCGTGGTTCCATGTCCGATTTGTTCTGTCCAAGTTCAGATGTTCCGCAAGGTTCTGTACTAAACCCTATTCTTTTTATAGTGTCCATCAATAGTATTGAGAGTGACGTGAATGTAAAATATTTGTTGGGAGTTGGGAGTCCGCACGGCAGATGGAGCCATTTGCGCTCCCGCGTACAATGTATTTCCTTGTCGTGACGATACGACGAAGAACAGCTGGGTCATTTGTCGGTTGTCGCACTGATGAGGACTAATAAGTCCGAAACCGGTCTGAGCCTGGTGGGTTAAGGAGGTTTATCCGACTTGGAATTGACGAACAAATATTCATAAAGAAATTAATATAAGCTTATTAATATGAAGAAAATCATCAAAAAAAAGTATGAGTAGTTTGGATGCCTAAGAGACGAAATATTAATAAAATAATTTTTCACGATTTAGTACAGTCTTATGTATAAATAGGAAACCGATATCTAAGGAACCGTATGACAGCTTGTAGAAATCGATTAGGTACTTGTAAGATACATAATTTATAATAATTCTCCTTCAACTGCTGTCGTTGACTAACTTATCCTCCATATGCGAGATTGCGGCAACACCGCGGTCTCGATGTAGCGTATTATTTGAAATTCGCAGGTGTCCAAACAAACAGAATGATCGAACGGGAGAGAACAAACGCCGAGCCGAGCGCGCCAGCCAAGTGCAACGTTGCCAAATCTAAAGGCTTTCTACTCACTCACTAGCGAAGCTACAGAAACTTTCGTTAGACTTTAAATGGACCTCCGTACCCTATAAACCTCCTTAAACTGACTGTCAAACGATTCTAGCTATTGCATTAGGTGTTGCGAGTATAATTCAATGCCGGTAGAAGCATATAGCTCTGGGAATAGTTGTTTCTCGCAACACTGACAATTCAAATATATACACATTCGTTCTACAAATACCCAAAATATTCGTTTCATGTGATACAGGATGTCCCGGTACTTGATACAAAAAAGTCGAGTACAAATAGTTGAGGTCAAACTAATATCAGTTCTTCATATAATTTTTTTTCATACGGGCCTTCGTCAACAAGTTATGGGCCCTCAAAAATCTCTTGGTTCAACGCTGCGCATCCACCATTTTTTAAAATTTATTATTACTGTGTTAGAACCATACATATTTTTAAAATAGGAGATTAGAAAATTTTACTGCTTGCTGTTATGTGTTAAGTGTGTTTGTCAAATTTTGTTATTGAAAATTACATTAGCAGACAGTAAGATTTTCTAGGCTCTTATTTTGAAAATATGTACGGTTCTAACATAGTAATTGTCCTATTAAAATGTTTAAAAAATGGTGGAGGCGCCGGTCAATGTGCACTGTGAAAAAAATCACAAATATTTCCTAAACTGTTAATTTTACCAAGTTGAACCAAGAGGTATTATCGTTGGCAAATTCTTCGGGAAACTCATTTTTGATACAGGCAGATTGCGATCGTCATCTATGCAAACATTTTGAGTTGTTAACCATTGGGCATAACCCGTCCCTAACGAGCATAAGTAACACTAAATTATGGTATACCAACAAATTAAAACAATTTAATACTAGGTGTTTCATTTTTGCCGCTACATTTTGATAACTTCAAACAGCTTCTGCTGGGACACCTTGTATATTAAGAATTTAAGCAGTTAATTTCAGTAATTAGGAGGTAGAAGTTTTTTGTGCATAAACACCAACAAATATAACGAGCGTTCAAATAAAAACGTGGTCAAGTTGGTTCTGAAAATTTGGACGTAGGGCGTAGCGTATCCGCGATAATTTTTAAGATGCAAGCGCACCAAGCGGCGAAAGCAGTAAGCTCCGAAACAAGGTAATTTTGACATTGCCGTTCGCGTTTACACATTCATTTGAACAACATTTGTCTTATTTGCCATTATTAATAGTAATTTTGTTATCAAACTGCGGTTATTTCACTTTTGTGTTATTTTATAGGTTTNTAAAAGTGAATGAATGGCTGTGCTCGTGGACATCCCGCTGCGAAACCCATACTGATTCTTTGTTAAAATATTGAACTTATCAAGAAACGATAATAATCTATTTAAAAAACAATATTCAAATATCTTTGAAAAGGCAGCAGGCCCAGTTACAGGTCTATAAATTTCGATATTACTGGGATCACCCCCTTTAAGAATAGGTACAATCTTTCCGGTCTTCAATAATTCTGGGAATGCACCACACTCAAAGGACAGATTGATAAGATACGTAATGGGATGTATTACACAGTCGATAACATGCTTCACTACAAACGTTGGTATATCGTCTGACCCAGACGATCTTTTATTTTTTAACTTTTTTTTAGGGAGTTAATTCAGGGAAACTTTTCCGAAGATTGTAAACATTCTTTAATTGTTTACTAGAAGCTTTAACTTCATCATCAACCCATTTTTTATCACATGGCTTATTGTAATACTTACGAAGAGGAAAATAAACGTTAAAATAATATAAAAATACACTGTTAAAATACGCGAATGCATCATTAATATGTTTTAAATTATAAAGATTATGCCAATACTCATCTGAAATAGCTGTACGAAATTTTAAAATAGCTGTATCACTAAAACTTCTTCTCAAAGAAAAATTATTTTTATCAATAATTGTTATAGTACCTGTTATACCTAACTGACATAGCACAGTTCTGTGGTCAGATACTATATTGTCAAAAACACAACAAGGACCAGTAAATCTAAAATTTATAAAGATATGATCGATTGCAGTCGCGGTAGTCTCTGTTACCCGAGTAGGCCACTTCACTAATCTAACTAAATCAAAACATGCCTATAAATTACACAAAACGTTAAAATCCTTTGAATCCTTTAAAGGAGTCAATATTAAAATCACCTGTAAGGATAATTTGCGTATTCGCTTTACTTATAATATTAAGTACATCGGACAATTTGTCAAAAAATATATTTACATTACCCGAAGGAGACCTGTAATAGTTTAACAGTACTGTATCAATATTATTAAATTTCCAATTTAAAGCACAAATTTCAAAATGTTTTTCGACACAGTAATTTCGTAAATCTAACAGTGCAGCATCAATATCGTTTTTAACAAATATTGCAACCCCACCTCCAGTGAAATCAGATCTACAGAAATAACTAATCAATTTAAATCCAATAATATGTAAAGCATGCACAGATTCAGGATTTTCCCAAGTTTCAGTAAAGCATAGAAAACATAAATTTAAATAATCACTTATATCTATATAAAGATCGTCAATTTTTCTTACGTTTAAACTTCGAACATTTAATAGTAAAATGTCTGGGTCAAAAATTAAGCTATTTCTGGCTTTCTCTTCTTGCGCAATACAAAAAAACTGCCGAATGCACGCTCCTTTCGGCCAAAACTGGGTTTCCATAGCCTTTTTGAAATTTTCTTGGCAGACAGACACTTTATATGATGCATACAGTTCCGGATGTTTAGAATTTAAAGGCTCACATTGCACTTCAAGGAAACTCGGTTTTAAAAAGTTTAACAATTCTGCAGGTGTTGTGTTGACATCCAAACGATATACGTGAAGATCAACAGTTTTAGGGACGCCTCTCACAGACAAATTGTCAACGTTACTACCAACAACAATCGGCCTTTGACGCCGTTTTTTAACTACTTGTTGCCATTTTTGCTGTTCTTGTGAGGAAGTTGCATTTGGTTCATTAGTCTTAGTTAGGTGAATACACTCTTTCATTTTTATTTGTCCTTCTACTTGTTTAAGTCCTTCTGCTACGTCATTATTTGTTATTATATTAGAATGCTGGTTGTTGTTTGTATACAATAAGTTTTTACTTGTACTTGTCGAACTAGTACAGTTCTTAATCACATGACTTTTTTTAGTCACATTTTCTTGCGATACTTTCTTTACTTTCTCAACAGAAGTATTTATCTCTTTAAGTTTTTGTTCCCCTTTATTAAAATCCGACACATATTTGTTCAATAGGTTTATATGATTGTTTAATAAATTAATTTTGTCCCGCAGTTCTTCAATAATTATATCCTTTTGTTTTATTATATAATTAAAAACTTGTTTATCTACCTTAGTGTCAGTTTTGGTGAAAACTTCCTTGGCATCGAAAAAGTCAGTCTCGTGATCATCCAAGGTTTCACAGCAAATAATTCTGTTGTCACTTAAAATTTTCACAGTACTAGCCAATTTAGCACAACTAGCATGAAACAGACTTTGACAATTGTCACATTTTAGTGCATTAACTACATTTTTATTGCACCTTTTACATAAATTATTGGAAGAGCCAGCAGACGACATGTTCACTCGCTGCCGCTATGCTTATCAAATGTATTACTACTGTGTTAGAACCATACATATTTTTAAAATAGGAGATTAGAAAATTTTACTGCTTGCTGTTATGTGTTAAGTGTGTTTGTCTAATTTTGTTATTGAAAATTACATTAGCAGACAATAAGATTTTCTAGGTTCTTATTTTAAAAATATGTACGATTCTAACATAGTAATTGTCCTATTAAAAATTTTAAAAAATGGTGGAGGCGCCGGTCAATGTGCACTGTGGAAAAATCACAAATATTTCCTAAACTGTTAATTTTACCATGTCGAACCAAGAGGGTATTATCGTTAGCAAATTCTTCAGGGAACTTATTTTTTGATACAGGCAGATTGCGATCGTCATCTATACAAACATTTTGAGTTGTTAACCATTGGGCATAACCCGTCCCTGACGAGCATAGGTAACACTAAATTATGGTATACCAACAAATTAAAATATTTAATACTAGGTGTTTAATTTTTGCTGTTACATTTTGATAACTTCAAACAGCTTCTGCTGGGACACCTTGTATATTAAGAATTTAAGCAGTTAATTTCAATGATTAGGAGGTAGGTGTTTTTTTGTACATAAACACCAACAAATATAGAAAACCAAAGTTCCAAAACGTAAAATTTTATTAGAAGCAGGTGATAAAATACCTTCTGAGATTAAACACAGGTTTGCCTTCAGTAATCTTTTAATAGTGTCTCAATTATTTCACGCAGATTGATTTAAAATCAAAAAAACTTTTTTTCGAGTCATTTTCAAATTAATTAAAATGGAAAATTTAATCACTATCTAATTAAAACAAAACAGTGAAAATATTTCAAAGAAGGTATTTTTTTAGAATAGTAAAGACGCAGTTGCTATGTTAAAAAAAAAGTGTAAAACTTTTCAAAATATTGTATACTATGACAATAGTCGTAAGTAAACGTTGTTTTTCAACAATTATTGAACAAACAAACAAACGCCTTCACTGAGAAAGCCCACTTCGCATATCAAAAGGATCGAAGGAACGGGTGTATGCATGTTAACTGTTCTGTTTAAAATCGACGTCCCTATTTCTAAATCCACGAGCCGCCGCTGGAGAATATGTATCGGAATGAAATGACGCGACCGGTTAGATACTTCTGAAGGTTACCAGCTGAAAGGTTATCCTTAAAATACCAAAGCAGGAGCGGAAGCAGAATGCAGGAAGTCAAAAACAATAGGGCGAAGTTCTCGCCGCCGCTATATCCAAAGTTATTACAAAGTTTTATTGAGTTCAATATAAACACTGAATCTTCCATGTTTGGCTCGAGAGGCAAGGTGTAAATTTAAACAAAATTTATACCCCCATCAAACTGCCTTTGTTCAAGTCTGGCGCGGTGAATAAAGGCCTCTAGCAATAAACTTCCGTGCTAGGCGTTTACTAGGTGCTTTCAATTGGAAAGTTAGTTAAATTTTAGTGTATTCGACACACCAGTTTTCGATATAATATTCAAAGCTATCGAACTCAGCATCAATAATAACGCTGCATGTAACTAATTTGGAAAGTCAAATTTTGAAATCCATTAATTTTTAATTTGGTACTAGAAATTTGCAGATATGTTTCATAAAATTGATTAATTTCGTTTACTATTTTTACATAAGGTGTCCCAGAAAACGGCGGTCATAAAGCAACCACAACACTCCTCATGTAAAAACAATTGAATTTTTAAGTATCTATTATTTTAGTTAAAAAATGATTCATTTAAAAGTTGCAGGGCATTAAAATTTTACTTTTAAAATGATTTTTCATTAATATCCAAGAAGCAATGTAAAGTGTCTGACTCAAATTTGGTACTCATTATAAGGGCGCAAGAAACAATAAAGATCGTCATCAAACATCACATGTTCTGCATCAGTGGCATACAAAGGAATATGAACTCCCCATCTTTTTGAAAATATTTTCATTGGTTTTTAATCTTTTAAGGAAACCGACTGCATTTCTGAATTATGGCACCACTGAGTATTTTGAAAATGTCGTCATCACTTTTAACTCTTTATTCGAAAAAACGAAAAAACGATCCAAGTTATTATTTTTTTTAACTTTCATTAATGTTACCAAATACTTCACTAAGTCTAACAAACTGTGGAACTATTCGTTTCGTATAATAAGTCCATACATTTTTTTCTAAATTTACTATTTTAAATAAACAATGTGATCAAGAAAAATTTGAGAAACTGACTATATTTTTTTCCGGGCCATACCCCTCGTAACAAAGATGCAAAGATGCACGGCACTGATTTTTTTTTAGCTTGTCATAATTAATTTGTATTTAAAATTATATTTCTAAAGAAAAAATCCTATAAACTTTTTATAGATCTAATATAAAGTTATTTTATATTTTGTGAAGTATCTGATAAAGTTAATGAAAATTAAAAAAAAGCAATAGGTAAATCAAAACTGTTCCCTTTTTCGAATAAAGTGAAAGATATTTCAAAATATCTAGCTGCGTCGAATTTCTGGGGTACTTACTCAGTGGAAGCAACTCACAGCACTTGCATACAAATTGGGTGGATTTTTATTTTTAATTAAATAAGTCATTATCTTAAGCTTCATCAATCGGCATCAAACATATTTAGAGAGAATTTAGAAAAGATATATTTCTTAAGCCTGTATCTAGAAAACTATCAATTTGTGAATATGCACGCATTTTTTGACAGAACACCCTGTATATTTTTACATATTTATATACGCTTTCTTAACATTGTAGTAGTATTAGATTCGACAGGTATATCTCTAATAATAAGAGAGATGGCCAAAAAATCTACAGAATTTATCGTTAGCATACCATTTTGACCATAGCTTTCTTATTATTAGAGATAAATTTATCAAACCTGATATTATTATCATCATTAAAAAACGTCCTGTCCAAATTTGTAAAACTGTACAGTGTGTTATATTTAAAAATATTCAATTGTTTTCAAATCAGAACAAAGCTTTTCAGAAAGACCTCCCGTAAATTCAAGGAGTGATAATACGACAAAAAATAAGAATTTTTTTGTCTTACGAACTCTATGTCTATCTCCTCTAGTTTTCGAGATACAGAGCGACAAAATAAAATTTTTAAAATAGAATTTTTACGAAAATTTCCAAACGGTGCGAAATATTTTTATGAAATTTAGTATTCCGGGGTTTTTAAGGACGCCAAATTCGCTGGTCCAATCATTTTTTCATAAAGGGCGCTAGTTATGCTACATTCCTTTTACATTTTAAGTTCTAATATTTTTAAGGTTAGGTTTTTACCATTCGGTCCTCAATTTCTAATATATAATTTGATTTTCTAAAAATAATGTACTCTTGTTAAAACTTCCTAATGTGGACGGTTTTCGAGAAAAAAAGGCTTTTAATTGAACTCTTACAATATTACAGTGTATAAAATAAGTGACTTTTCTCAAAATAGGCTTATGTCAAAACTTATTGATGGATGTCTGATAAACAATGCATATATTCCTAGTAATATGTTAAACTCTATTAACTTTATATCAAAATTTTAGTGACTGTAATTAGTCATTACTAACTACAGTTACTAAGAATTAGAGTTTAAAATATTACAAAGAATGTATGCGTTGTTTATGAGACATCCATTAATAAGTTTTGACATAAGCCTACTTTGAGAAAAGGCACTTATTTTATACGCTGTAATATTGTAAGAGTTTAATTAAAATTATTTTTTCTCGAAAATCATGCACATTAGGAAGTTCTAACAAGAGTACACATAAAAACGCCGGAATACCAAATTTCATAAAAATATTTCGCACCGTTTGAACATTTTCGTAAAAATTCTATTTAAAAAATTTTCAAACGGTGCGAAATATTTTATTTTGTCGCTCTTGAAAACAAGAGGAGATAGACATAGTTCATAAGACAAAAAAATCTTATTTTTTGTCGTACTATCACCCCTTGAATTTACGGGAGGTCTTTCAAAAAGACCCTATATACAGTGATTTCATTTCAAAAGAATACAAAGCTATAACTATGACAGTTTTTTTGAATTCTTAAATTTCTATTGTTTTACTTCAGTTTAACTACTACAGTAATTAAAATAACAATATTATATCAGTTTCCTATATCCTTATAAAATTTATGTGTTTAAATAAATAAATTTGCAAATCAATAACCACAATCTAATCTATATGAGATGATTATAAATAAGAAATATTTAATCATCCATAAGTTTATTACGCGTTTGGCAACAGCCTACTATACGTTAAATTGCAATAAACAGATTATTTCCAAATGTGTGGGTACACAACATTGAGACATAGACACGCAGTTTTTTTAGCAATGAATCTACAGAAAGTTATGACATTTTTTAATTTAAAAGTAAATTTGGTTTTGAAAATTATCCGCCATTATGAAAATAAACTGCTTAGTCTACAGATATTGCATGTCTTGTAAAAACACACAATTTTATTGAGGAAATTATTACTCCACGGCTATCGCTGACATTACTTTATTCATAATGGCCATTTTGTTTTTTTTTTATCTAGTGACGTCATAGCTTGATCGAGACTACTCACTATGGTATATACCGGAAAGTGCACAAAGGTAGTGTTTAAACAAGTCAAAATATTTTTTTCTATCTTCCTTGTGAAGGAAGTTATGGCTCTGTTTTCATTTGAAATTAAACTGCATATTTTTCTAAATAGGTATTAATGCAAGAAAGGGCAACAGAATATTATGTGAATAATACTCTGAACATATTAAATGTTGGAAAAGTAGTTTATTATGTTTCTAATCATTTATTTGTAGGCAACATTTTTCGACATTGAACATATTAAATGTTGGAAAAGTAATTTATTATGTTTCTAATCATTTATTTGTAGGCAACATTTTTCGACATTTGAACAAAAGCAGAAGTTTATAATATATAGAGTTTTTTCATAAAATGAGAGATAAAAACGTTTTCCCTCTTTTAACTCCCATCTGTGGACATACTTTATCTACAAGTACCATTTCTAGGTATTGCATTTCTTGTCCAAAAGGCATTCAATGACTAAATAAAAAAATAGATACCCTCTACTAAATAAAACACTACATAAAATGGTTGTTCTAGAACTAAAGTCCGAAGCACCCTATGCAAACATTGCCTGAAATTTCAGCGCTACGTATCCTGCCAAAAGTACAAGCTCTATCAAGGACTGAAAAATGAATACATTGGCGAGTTTCTCTCTATATACAGACAAATTTATCAGTGTGACACTTTGGAAACGACCGCGGTAAAGGGAACCATTTATTTGAGGAGCTGGCTGAAATTCGGTCACTTAAATGAAAATAAAAATGTTGCCTCTGAATAGGGTTACGGTGAAAGGTCACTAGTTTATTTAGTAGCGTTAAAAGGGCAGCGTAATTATGTCCAAAATCATCAAAAATTAATTAAAATTATAAAATATACAATATACAAAAACTTGTAGATTATAACATATAATGAATAAGAAGTTGTAACTATTCCATCTGCGTATGGTTTAATTGTATTAAAAATAAGTTTTTTATTTAATTTTACCTGCTCGTACTTTTAGAGATACCTACTGATAATGTTTGGCTATACATAGGATCTGGTCTGAAATAACTGAATTCGAAAGTTTTATCCTTTAATATTTTTATATGATTCAATTTGTTAAAAGGATAGTAAAATATACCTATCTCTTTTTTGTTTTGTTTTCCACAAACCTGGTACCAACTTGTACTTCAAAGCTATAAAATACACTTTTCTGATAAAACTGGAACAAATAATCGATATATGGGTTATTGCCTCTGTAAACTGTTTTTTACTTAGATCATATAGAACATGGAGAAAACACAGCATTTAAAAAGTGTATACGTTGTAGAGAGAAAAGGCATTAGTTTGGGTATTCGCTCTCTCCCTGTCTAATTGTTGAGGAAGAGTAGGGAGATCCCGCCCTTCGCCAATCAAGTACCTGCGCGAGAGAGAAAGATAGTACTCAAACTAGTTCTCTCTCTCTCTCTCTGTCAATGGTCTAGACTGTCGCCGTAAGCGTGCTTCCTCCTTGTAGGCTCTAAGGTTTTTCATGATATTAAATATGTATCATGTATCTGCTATTCCGT
Organism: Anoplophora glabripennis; assembly: GCF_000390285.2. NCBI lineage: Eukaryota > Metazoa > Arthropoda > Insecta > Coleoptera > Cerambycidae > Anoplophora > Anoplophora glabripennis. The sequence goes on along the minus strand of NW_019416391.1, from coordinate 384,561 downwards.
TAGTGAACCAACCCCACTTGGAAAACTTAAATATCGCACGGTATTTTGACATTCTACTTTTTTTAACAATAAACTATAATTAGTTTAATATTGACCAGAGTGTAACATATTTCTTTATTTCAATCAGTTCGGCTTTCTTTGTTTCTTTAAGTTTTAATGGTTTATTTTTACCAAATTTGAACAAAATATGTTTAAAAGCGCTCAACATTTTGTTTTGTTTACTTTAGTGTGGCGGTTAACTTAAAAAATATCAAATTTAAAAAATATTTTCCTTTTAATTTTACTTAATATAAAATTAAGCTGTCAAAATCTCAAGAAAACTTCTTCTATCTAACCTTGGAAAAAAAGATTAGAAATATTTGCATCAAGTAGGTAATACATTGCAAAAAAAAACAAATAAAATTACATTATATCTGAAGCACTGTTCAGAAAAATGTTTAAAATTCTATAAAATAAAATTAGGGCAAATTACTACTCTTATGTGACACAGGATGTGACTTTAATGGGGATCAATTTTTTAAGGGTAAGAGTACATGTTCGTCTAAATACGTATCTGAAATTCTAATTTTTATTATAATCGAGTTATAATTAATTTTTTAAGCTGCACTGGATGGCGTACAAGTGCACCATCAGTGCTGCCAGTTGTTTTTAAATCAACCTAAATTGTGTTAAAGTTATGAAAAATTGTTTAGTAAAACAGATTGTTTTTGTAGAAGTGTTATTTTAAAGTCACCATACTTTTTGGTATTACTGTAGTCGATGCGCCGAACATTCTACTGTTTCTATACATATAAAAAAAAATACATGATTTATTAAATACTAACTAATATTAGTACGTACATACGTTGCGAATTGAAAATATATTTTTTTGATCAACTGTTTGACTTTGAAACTAATGAAAAATAATTTAGTGAAAACAGATTTTCCATGACAACGATGTGTTACTGTAAAGTCACCAAATTTTTTTGATGGCAATGTGCACAAAGCGCCAACATTGGTTGTTAAAAAATTATAAATTTTCATATGCTTTATTACGTATTAACCAATATTGGTATGTAGAGACGTTACTAATTGTAAAAAAACCTAATTTATGTTTCAAAATAATTATTTTTGTTGTTTGACAAAACTAACTTACAAGAAATTTAAAAAATACTAATCTGATAGGTATGAAATATTTTTTTAAAACCGTTTCAAGTTTTTATAATAAATTATGGGTTACTATTTTTTTAAGCAGTGTATGTATTTAATTTGTGAATCACAGTGTCAACCTAGTTTAGCTGAACTATACTACTGTCACTACGTACAGTAGCTACGAACGCGTAGGTAATATGGTATGTTTCCAGTCTTTTTTCTCATTCAACCACTTGAGCAGCGAACCGGTGCTAGACATATTAAACTAATCCAAAGTAAATAAAATAACAACAAAATTAATCATGAACAGTACGAATTTAAGCAGAATCTGACCCTGTTCGGAACGCTTACGAAGGAGAGCAACAGAAGTTGGCTTCTGCTGTTCTGTTAACAAGCCATATATTTGTTTTAAAAATCGGCACACCTGGTATGATACGATGGGATGGTAAAAGCGTTAAAACAAACTGCCATGTTAATTTGAAACGGGAATGGCCAAATATGTAATCGCTGGTTCGTTTTGTTACATTTTTATTTTACTTTTCAACTTCGAGTTATGATGTTTTTTAATTATGTGTAAGGTGCCTTTGTGTGGTGTAAGTTTATAACCATTTGCAGGTATTTACTTCAGTGTTTAGTGATGGCACAGTATATTTTTGTATTTTAGTTTTTGTGTGATATGATAAAGCATGTACATGAATTAAGAAAATGGTTTTAGATTAGAGCCTACGTTTTGTCAAGGGAAAATGGTTTTAGATTAGAGCCTACGTTTTGTCAAGGGAAAACGATTCTGCTGCAAGGAGACGATATAAAATCAATTATCCACGTTTTGTCAAGGGAAAACGATTCTGCTGCAAGGAGACGATATAAAATCAATTATCCCGACCGACAAGTGCCGAATATGAAAATGTTTGAGATTGGTTCAACATTCAAGAGATTCATATGCTGTAAAAATCAGGTGAGTAAACCACTTAACAAAAATAATGCGGGTGGTGTGAAGATTTGCATTTCAATATTTCCTTTAAATTATGATATTTGACAACAATGCATAACCCAGTTACCAATTGTAACGCCGCGTGAAGTTACAATAGTTTGTTCAGCGGCGGGGTATAAAACTTACTAAAAAAGGTTAAAAAAATAAATTTTCAGGGCAGAATTTGAAAAAATAAACTACTGGCACGTCTTTCTAAAGGTCAAAGGTAAGAATAATCGCTTTACGAGATTTATTCAATTTATTATACAATAATTATTTTTTCCTTAAAACAATACTTCTTCACATTTAAAAAATTACGATTACCTTATGTCCGATTTTTCCCAAATATTCCTGTTTTTAGGCAAAAAATATCCAGTTCACAATAATATCAATCAGAGCTGATGCATATGTTATTACTCAAAAAAACGATTGTCTCCCTGGAAAGCCCATTCGATAACCCACTAGTAGAGATAGGTCAGGGTGACAGATGATTATTAAATGAAATTTCGATTAAAACCGACAATGTCGGGAGTAGCGGGGATGGAAACTTCGCCCCAAACTCCTGCGGATGACGGCAGAGCCATGAATGATCATTTATAATTTCATATCGAGGTGGAACGAATGAAATGTGTTCTTTGATTTATCTCGCGTTAGGGGAGATACTACTACCGCCACGGCATTAATTACTGAGAATTTATTGTATTAATTTCTTTAATAAATACTATTAATTACGATGGCAGACGCTTGTTCGTAAATAAAATCTGTTCATTGTTTAGTAAAGTAGTGACAAGTTAGAGATATATGTTGAAAGTAGGATGTTCGGGACGTGAATTGTTTTATACAGGGTGTTCTTTGGAGCGTTTTAGATCAGAAAGGCTAATGAACATTGGTCTAAACCCACTGATTTTTTAAGCAGCGGGAGTTGATGTTAAAAAACGTCATATTTATTATTTCAAATATCACTGAAGATGTTTGATATAGATATTCGAAACTTGACACAGTAATGTATCTAATTAAAGGCAAAATTTTACTGAATTTATAGAAATGTCAACCAGAAAACAATAGACTGGAAGTATAAAACTTAAAGGTAAAGATAAAAGATATGGCAGTAACATTAAATATTGAAAATGAAAATGTTTGACAAGCAGAAAAGTGTATTTATATAAAAAAAACAAACTTTAAACTTTTACTAGATTCGTACCTTCCATCAAATTCTTCTGAATCGCCATCAGATGCGTCTAAACCTGCTAATGATCCTGATAGCAACAAAATCACATCTTGAGGAATATTTCGTGACTTTCTTCTTGGGCTGCTAATAAAGGATCTGAAGTTATTGACAGCCTCTGCGTGTTCTCTCTGTCCGAAGATTTGACTCATAAGAGTTCGTACATAAGGCTATTCTTTACTACGAGCTTATGGTATTATGGGGTTATTAAAGAGGGGGTTCTGGGATTTTGGGGTTATGGAATTTTGAGGTTATGGGGTTTAAGGGATTAATGGGTTAAGGGGTTTTGGAGTTATTGAGATTGAGTGGTCAATGGATAGAGGATTTATTGTGTTTGTGGGCCTATTTTTTGAGGTTATGAAAAATCCTGACGTGAAGGGAATTTGGATTCAGCGACCCCAAACACATGTGATAGACATACTCAGACTCCAGGGGTAATTTTCTGGATTTTTTTTGTGGAGCTGTGTAATTCTTCTAAGAAAAAATGATTCAAAGGTGTATTGTTATACTTTTTCATGGAGGGAATTGTTACAGGCGAGGATAAATTTTTATGATTACTTTTATATAGGTATTTTTTATAGACAGAAGTGACAAGATGACAAACTAAGTTGTTTCTAAAGCTGTATTGACTAGAACCATATGAGTAAATAAATAAGAGGATTTTTTTGGTTGGGGCGGACGCAGTATGCATTCACTGAGGCCATCTCGCGTTGGTGCAGCAAAACATTGTCCTTTATAGAAATTGTTAAACAGAAATCTGCAACCACAGATAGAATCTGTAGGCTTTTTTCGCGACTGAATATTGGTGAATATATGACTTGTAGTTACTATTTCTATCTCTTTTGATCTTAGTTGTCATATGGTAGTTTAAATCTCTTCATTCACTCACACTACACATACTATAACATACCACTACACTCGCGCAAAACAGGCTTGTTTGTATTTCCAATCAACAGAAAATACAGAAATAGAATGATTGAGGTTATACTTTATGTTCAGGTAGGTTGTCGCGTTTTGTGCATTAATAAATTTGTTTTGTTTTAAATTAATGTAATATGGGATTTATTGAATCAATCGTCTGAACTGCCTTACTGTTTTTTTATTCGTTTTTTTATCCAAAATGAGTTTACCTGGTAGAACTAAACGTCAGTGTTGTGCTCCAAAATTGCAAAAGCATTTCCTACTATAAGTTTCCTACTAAGTTTTTTCAGAATTATAAAAGACAGACAATTACTGTAGATAGAATCAGTTCGAAAATTATGTAAATCAGAATTTACTCCGACAAACACAGATCATTATTTTTATGAAGACCATTTTGAGTTAAAATGTTAAAAAACAGTAATAGGAAGTGCTGTACAGACATTATTTTTAGGATCAACTACAAGTTCACCTATTAATTGTAATAATATCACCTCGGAATCCTCGGATAGTATCCAACATTCAGCAAAACAATTTGTTAACGTAACATTACAGAATTTTCATAATACGAGCTGCCAAACTTCAATTTAGGATGATTTTNTAAGAGAAATGGACCGAGAAATTGAAGCGGCATAGACAAAGACGGATTGTCGGGGATTAAATTTTAGCTACCTGCTACAATTTAGTACAGTCCGATCGCACAAAGTTTTGTAAAAAGTAGACCTCATCTATACGGAAAATACATAATATAAAAATATTGAATATAAGCACCAGTACTACATTTATTTACGATTTGCATACATAATGAGCTTTTATTACTCTCATTTCTAAACATACTATAACCATAATTTTTGTCAAGTAACTGTGCAATGCATTTTACATAAAGGCAGGTAAATCATTCTTTCAAATTCTTTAAAATTTGCAGTTTTTAATGATTTATTTAAAAAAATAATAAGTACAAGAGTCTTCCTGTACATTTATTTGATACTTAAATATTTTCGAATTCATAACAGAATGAATATTTGTCACATTTAAATTATCAGTGCTTTAACTTTTTCATTTAACCAAGTGTTAATTAAAGTGTTTCATAAGTAATGGGTCATGCAACAGCTGCTAATTGTTTACGTTAATTTCAATCATTAACTTAAACTATTAGTAGCTGTTTTGTAACCTATTACTTATGAGATATTTTTTATTCATAGAATATTTTGTTATATTTAAATTTACCGCCATTATGGTGCAGCGACATCTATTAGATAGTAGAATTAGAAGTTACTCTAATTGTGTTTTCCCATGCAGTTTCCTTAATTATTCTCTGGTCTGTGGTTTCCGAGTGTCGTTTGCTGCACCAGCTACAGATGGCGGTACTCCGCCGCTGCTGCCGACAGAAGACACAGAATAAAACTCTCCTATTTAGTTACTCATATGACTAGAACTAAATATAATTTCTTTTTCAAGACCGTTTATAGCTTGTGTTTTTAATATTAATTACCGAAAGTAAATCGCTCGTAACAGTAATGTTAAAATTAAATCACTTTCAACATTCATTTTAAAGGTGACCCTAGTGTTCAAGTCACTTCCAACTTCCAAAGTTTGTTTAGCCATCTCCCATCTCTCCGATCATTTCCTTGAATGAATTATCTGCGTTCAGTTGTCCTTTGCTTTAGAACCTCACAGAGGAAAACATCCGACAATCAAAGAGTTACAACTTAAACGATTCCAGTCCAATTAGACGCAAAGGGCTCGCATTCGAAATTAAAACATTCCTCCAACGTTTTTCGGTCACGACCGAGAATTTGGATAGCAATGAATAGTCACCCCCGGGCACAATCGAACCGCCGGACGATTAATCCCGGAGACAAAGGCGGTCCACCCCGATGACGGCACAAGGGAGGCACCCGGGCGAGAAATATCAGCGAGGATATCATCCCCGTGACAGAGGGCGGCGGGCCAGCTGCCGCCAGAGATAAAGTTCTTAGACTTGAAAAGACTCGGTACACTTCCAGATAACAAAACACAACTATGCAAAGTTCACATGGGGTGCCGCTTTGGCCCAGCTAGGGCAGACAATGGGGTTTTAATGAATAATGGACCGCTTCGACATAGTTTTGGAGATGTCTCATTAGGCAGTCTCCTTCGAACGTATCGATTCGGCGGGGAAATCTGCCTGTTATTGTTTAGTATTTAAGAGCGGATGGCTCGGAACCGCCAGCAAAGTTTCTGGAGAAATTTATTTAACAACGGGTAGGCTTGCGATGTAGTGTCTTCAATTGTTAACTTAATACAAAGTCGGGACTCGACTAGATCTAGATATTGTTAATTTTGCTTTATACCTTCGCATAATGGAGCACGGTGTCGGCTTGCTAAGGAGGAAGGCAAAATCCGCGGGGTGGCTGTGGAAACGCAAACAGTCGAATCAAGAGAATTTTCAGATAGTGTCCTATAATTATTTTGTTGTGTTATCAAGACCTAAATGGGAGCCTTTGATATAAGGGCATGTCCCTAATATTATGTTGTGCTCACTATGTTGGGGGTACTAAAAAAAATTATATAGGGTGATTCACAAATGGTGGCCAAAAATGACACCCCGTATTCTTTGGTGAATTTTAATGGGAGTCTTTCCTATAAAATTTTTATCTAGGACGCTTCGTTAAAAAGATACAGGGTATTAAACTAAAAAATATATTTTTAAATATTTTAAATCATTTAAAAACTATTAAGTGAAATAATTTGAAATTGAGTACATGTATTTATGTAAACATTTTCCAAAATATGTGAACTTTTCTTAACATTTGCATGCTCCAGTGGCGGAAATTCAGGGGATCATTGGCATATTTTTCTAAATAAAATAGTACTCCACTGCTTTACAGTAACAATCATGATATTTTCTGATTCGTTTTTCAATTTTCTACAAATTACTACTCTCTTATGTTTTTCTAAAAAAGCCTGATTTTCGAATAAATCTTAAAAAACGAGTTTTCTACAAATTACTACTCTTATGTTTTTCGAAAAAAGCCCGATTTTCGAATAAATCCTAAAAAAACGAACTGAAAACACTTTTAATAAATGACACGACAAACACTAATCATTCGGTTATTTATTCGAATAAAAAATTAATAACATTAGTTATCATTTTAATTCGTCAGTGCCGCGAAAAACAACTACTCCGAGGGCTATTTACCCCTACCGGCATTGAATTACATTCGCGACACCCAGTACAACAGCTAGGATCGTTCATCAACTGGTCCCACCAGGCACAGACCGGTTTCGGACTTATTAGTCCTCATCGACATCGACGACTTACATTGTGTTTCGCTCTCTATAGGCGACATTCGTGCAATAAAGTACCTGGCAAATTTTAGCAGGTCGCTTCCACCGTAGTAGCCATTTGAATGGCATAGTGGAAGTCAGCGCGATAGATGGAGCCTTTGTGCTTCGCGTACTATCATTTTAATGATTTTATTTGAATAAATGCTCAAAAATACCTCTATTTTCACGGACATCGGCAGAAAATTTTACATCCGGATGTGACTAAAAGTGAAAGGTGAAATGAATCACCTCTGAAGCAACAACGGAAAAAGATGTTTGACCCCAAAATCGATATGACTTTGTGCAAAACCGTACTTATCTTATCAACTTCGACGTCACCTGTTACATGAGTGTTGTACAAGGTGGATCATGGGAGCGGGAAGTTTTGAAAACGACGTATTTCCGAAAGTAACTGTATTTAATTAAAACGAAGTATAGCAATAACAAGATAATTGTGTGCCATTTTATTTTTTTTAAATTATGCCTGCTAAATGGCCTCCTCTTCTCTCCATACGCTCTTGAAGCCGAACGTTGAAATTCTGCATAACACGACGCAACATATCCAACGGAATATTAGCAATTTATTTCCGAATTTTCATTTTCAACTCCCGAATATCTCGTGGTTTGTTAATGAACACCTTGCTTTTTAGATAGCCCCACAAAAAGTAGTCGTATGCCGTAAGATCTGGCGATCTTGGGGGACACTCAATGTCTCCGTGTCTGGAGATAACACGACCTGGAAACAAACTTGTATTTATATTTGGGTAGTTAGAGCCACGATCGTGGGTTTCTCTGCCATGCTCTTTCCCCACAGGAGCTCTAGGTGAGCCTGGCACTCTCATTTTATGTTAAATGGTTGTTAATGTTTTTGTTGTTCATTCTATTTGTCACATGTTTAATTTGAAGACTGTTGTACGTAAATAATAAAGTTAGGTGTATTTACTCTGCTTTTGATTTATAACATTAAAACATACTTCCCCTGTTTAAAGTTAGTAGCCAGCGCCTTCCGGTCAATATAAAAAAAAAGGTATACAACGTAGGTATTCCTTATGACGATCACATATTTCTGGCCACAACTACGTTTATATATTTTTTTCGATCGAACCTGGGATTGTTATACTACAACTTTCAAGGTACTCAGTCATGACCTTGGATTTGATCTTGACCTTAGCCTCCAAGATCATTTTAAAGACCTACAGAAATCGACCTTGATGATATCTACAAATGTTTTTTAAGGATGTTCGGGACTATGGGTCGGTGATCTTGGATTTAATCTTGAAGGTCATTTAAAGGTTGATTTTGGTTCTTTTTATATAGGTACCTTTATTCCTGTATCAAATCAAGAGTTAACCTTGGAATAGTAACGAAATGGCCACGTAATTCAATGGTCCATATATGGTGGTGTGATATTTAAATTTTTTTTTCATATTTTCACTGTCACTTAATCTCACTTATTGTATAATGTAATCAAATATGTATTATTTTGAAACAATTCTATAAAGATTTTAAATAGAACACGACACTAAGGTAAAATATATTTTAGTAAATACATATGTTCGCGATATACTTATATTATTTACTACTACAAAAAGAAAGGTAACAGACAGTCTTTTGTAGAAAATGGGAACCGAAATAAAGTAATAACACAGCCCCACAAAGAAAAAGTGGAATATCCGAAAGACAAGACCTCTGGTTGAGGGTCACTTGAAGGTCAAATGTAGAGAATCAATGCAAACAAAGTAACAAAAAGTCTGAGAAGTGGATCTCTCTTACATTTTCTCGATTTCAATGGTAAATCTCGTTTTAAAAATGAGCACAATAGATACGACTAGTGGCAATGATAAGATATCGGTATATTTCCTTCATCGATTATATTTGTAAAAGATCGCTGTCGCTGATGATAAGCATTGCCTGGGTATATCAAATACACTCATTTTTAATTGAATTCAGAAATTTGTAGAGATGAATCTATTAAAAATTAACTATTGTGTCGGTAATTGAGCATTTATACAGGAAATAAGGACATACCTACATTTACAGAACAAAACTATTTACCAAACTGTACAAGATAACACGTGGGAGAAAGTTTTAAAGAATTACAGAAAAAGTAAAATAAAATGGAAATCACCTATAGTATTTCTAGTATAGTATCTTCCTTCAGAAATTTAGTTTAACAGTTTTTTCCTAATTTTTTTTAAATTTTATTGAAAGGGTAAAAACCGATATAAAAGCAGTTGATTTTTCAGGTTGTCATACTTGGTTGCTGCCAGTTTAGCTTCAATGACTTGGCCTTGTTGTTCTTGGGCTAGGGTCTGTCGGGGTGCACCCGTTTTGAAAAAAAACCTATGCCTGTCCTGATACTGATTTCGCTTCTTGTTGTTGGTTCTAAGGTAGTCACGGACGGAACCGCTCTTCAAGGTTCTCTCAGAAATTCCGTAATAGATTCTGTAACTGATCGCATCCAATGCTTCCACCCGTTTCACTGTTCTTCAATGTCGGCATTTTCTGTAGTGACTACAATAAGTTACAGAGACCATACCAAGGAACGTTTCAAGGGACTACTGCAATCAGAAGTAACTAAAAGTTCTACATTAAAAATCATCTAAAATAACTCTCTCGCACTCGTATTCAACTCGAGATCTACATTTATCAAGAAAACCGCACACTAAGTGTACAACAAATCTTTATACACCAGTATACATATGGATAGATAAAAGTACATGATTCCGTTCTCACTAGTAATACTATAAATACCTCAAAATAATCGGTTAAACATCGATAACTTGTTAAACAATTACAAATAGTGCCTGCCTACTTAAAATTTTCCTACCGCGAAGCGAAGGGATTATTTCGTCACACTGGCATGATTTCTAATTGAGCAGACGTATAACCTCATTTATTGGGTTTGATGCTATTATTTTATGAATAAATTTAAGCAGTAGAGACAGTTTATTAATTCAAGTACATAACAGTAGAATACAAATTACAATTATTATAAACTGTATTGTTATTTGATGATGAAATTCCGAATCCACTAATTTTACAGAATTGAATTATTGATAAATGTCAGAATATAATGGAGAGCTTTGTTCATATGTAAAAATAATATGAAATTGATTACATACTATGGAAATGAACACAACTTTTATTTCTGATTGGTACATCTACTTTATGTGTATATCGAAATTATACAATTTACTACTAAACCCTTTTGGTCACTATAATTTAATTAGAATAAAAGGTAAGCTAGGTCACTAAAATGTGTATTCTTAAAGAAATAATGAATAATATATCAATTGAGCCAATGTTACAACCTATCCCGTTTAACATCGTTATAATTAATGTAAATATAGGTTTACTATCGGAAGTAAATTAATCATTCCTTTGAATCAAATTTATACTTTTTTTTGGAATTCATTCGGTGATTTAATGATAAAAAGTAATTGTGGCAATAAATCTATATGATTGATACATTATTTTCTCTTTTTAGGGGCAGGTTTTGGAAACCCCTCAAGAGTATACCCGCAGTTTCTTGAATTATTCTACAATCCTCTAAAGGACACATATAATCATACTAAAGATCTGTTGCAGCGGAATTCGAATCAAAACTGAATACTTAGATCGATCCAGTCTAATTCTTGCATCATACCTTTAACATCCTCTTATTACTGCGTTACTATATTTTAGAATATAACTTTACCTAGCAATCATATCCTTTATCTTAGATTCATAAGGTGTATTAAGTGCATTCCAGTTAGACTCATTGAGTAATAAGTATGAAGACGAGTGTCTTTCTTAAATAAAAGTTGTATATTTCTACAGAAGCTTTAATATGCGCTATTTCTTTCAGTGTACAAATAAAATTGAAAACTTTTTTGTTAGTACATAAAAAATTTATCTTTTATTTCTTGCTTGTACACTTCATTTATTTGTTTCTTTCTCAGGAAAAGTGTGTATTGAAGACATCTAAGTTTCTCTATAAAAAAAATCCCTGAAATATCCTGTAAAAATAGTAGGATGATAATAATAAATTTTCTATAATCCTTTAACGTTTCAGTGTTGGGCAAAGTATACGCGTTTTTTTGTATCTCCGGTGTCTCAGTTTCAGTATCCTTTTATATCGGATGTACTTGAGCTCAGGTCAGGGCCTACCTCTTACAGTTTATTCTCCACTGAATTTGATACAATAATGGCAGGGGCAGAATCTTAGCAGCGAGCTTTTTCTCCTTCTCTTTGTTCTACTAGATATTTTAATTAAAACGCAGTGGCGTGTGAATATTTGGATCTCTCCGACTGAATGGCAGAATCAATATCACACCGACCAACAATACGTACTTTGTAGGGATACAGTAACTGTACGGGGCGTTCCAGGATGAGGCAGTTTAAATAGTATCACATATGTACTAGGTGGAGGCGCCCAAACAAGTCCGATAGGGTTCAAATCAGGGTAATATGGTGGTAATCACACCTTTCTGTAAAATTTGATCTTCATATTTTTTAAAGGATTTCTTATACATTCTTATAGAATTATCTAACTGTACGTTTAACATATTATCCGTAAATTGAATGCCATTGTCTCGTAACCATTGCTTTGTCATTTTGATAGTTAAACGTCATCAAGTCCTTTGACTTAGTTTTTGACTTAAACATTTTCAGTAACATCACATTATGTATTGCCATCTTAAAAAACAATCCAATAATGTAACTAGCAATAATAACTTCTCATGTCACATGGCAATTTTCTTATACCCATTGTATGGAGCCAGAAAAGATAGTGAGATCTAGAAACAAAGGATCTTCAGCTGTTTTGTAATATATCCGTTGACAGAAATATAACCGTTGAGGAAAATTATCACTTATAATATCACTAGAGCTTCAATTATTACTGGAAATTTTTTCGAGCACACGAATATTTTCTAAAAAATATTCGTGTGCAAGAAAAAATTTCCAGTTTTTAATTGAAGCTAGAGTGGTATTCGGTAAGAAAATTTCACAATGAAGTGTTAAAAAATATCGACAAAAATATAAAGATATTAAAATTTTTTGATTGTTTTGAAGAGACAGTAGGCTTTGTATGTTAATTCAAAAAGGATAACAAATGCCATTTTATATGCACGGTGTCAAAGTGAAAAGTTTAGTGTTTTTTACGAAAAATGTCTCGTTTTGGAGAAGAAAACCAGGACATAATAAAAAAAGAAATTCAACATCTGATGCCAGATAATACCAAAAAATCAAAGATAAGCATTTGGAAGCAGTTTCTAGAATTTTGCAATGAAAAATCTTATAATATACAGGAAAAACTACCTGTTGAAGAACTGGCAAGTATTCTAGAAGATTATTCATTTAATATGAGAAAATAAATTCACTTTAGTTACACAAAATAATAAAAAATAAGTTGATAGTAGTTCAATCTTTCAGTTTTCTAAAAATTTAGTGTACTAAAGTTGGTAAAAATATATTTTATTGCAAAAAAACTTGAAGCAGTATATATAATCAAAGTAACTTACATACATATAACATTAGGTTAAATAAAATACAACTAACCGACTTTAGTTAAGCAAAATAATAAAAAATAAATCGATAGTAGATCAATCCCTCAGTTTTCCACATACTCATTTTACTAAAGTTGGTAGAAATATATTTTCTTACAAAGAACCTTAAGCACTATGTAATATCAATAAAATTCATATGTATATATTATTAAGAAGGCCATGGAATCCATGTCAAACAAGGTAATCGTGACTTTTGACGTTATTTGACCATTTTCTTTAAAATCGTTGTGTTGTACAATTGAAAAATGGAGCGGTTTGAGAAATACGTTTTATGCAAGTTTTGCAAAAAAGTTAGTGAAATTAAAATGTATCATCGGAACCTAAAATTTTTAATGTATTTATTACAAGAATGCGGGCCAGAAATTTATTCGCCAAACTTGTTTGGGATTAATAAAAATCATTTGCTTCTTGTGTGTAAGAAATATGGAGCTCTTCGGATCACAGCAGAATAAGATTGTTTCAAAGTAATACATTTATTTTTTGAAACATAGACATTTTATAAATTTTAGTGAATGTGTGCTTGTTTATTCCCCATTAAGAAAAGAAGACGTGGCTTAGGAATTTCAGCAACATTTGGACGCTTTAATTAAAACTACTAAAAGTACATACTTGGTAAATAATTACATATTTATAAATGATTTGTACTTATTAAATTATGATAGAATAAATTTGAAGTTAAATATAAATGTCATTTTATTTATAAATGTCAAAAAATTTCCAGTGTAATTTCATGCTCCTTACCCCAAGGAAGAGAAAAATTTCCGGAAATTTTCTTAGTTGCTATAGTAACGCTACAAAATACAGGCCTTTAATTGGCTGAAAAATACTATTGTGAAATGTTCACCTGAATACGATTTTTGAGGACCATCGAAAATACATTCTTTCCTTGAGTTTAACATTTCTTATTTCCGGAAACTTCTTCAGACCTTTTTTGTAGGGAATTCAATTTCCTTCAAAAATATATGTAGATAATTTTTTTTACCTCGATGGTTTGGCAGTTTTAACGCAAAAATGGGATCAGGAATAAAAAATTGAAACTAGCGATGATACAGATCTCCTAAAACTAATATTAAGGGCTCAAATTCTCACGATATATTTTTTTCGTCATTCTGAATGATATTCTCGATATATCTTTCAAAAAAAATAAGTCGATTTTTTTTGGCCCAATCTACTCTACATTCTAGATTAACTACTGCTTGTGCAATTTTATATGAATACAAATTCTCCAATAAAGCAATTGGACGAATCAATCAACAACCATGCCAACCTTGTCCGCCTAGATCACCAAACTTGAAAATCCATACACACAAACAAAAATCAACTTTATTTTGCTAAAAGATGACTCGGAAATTAAGATGCTTAGGACTTTTTTTTTTTTTGAATTAACTGAAGTATCGCCCTCTTTATTATCGGACACCTCTTAAGAAAACAATATCGAACACCAAAATTCCACTAATAGCGAAAAGATTCTGGTCAAGACTATGTTGAGAAGCGATAGAAAGATTGAATTTTAGTTACGACGATGGTTTAGAATTACATACATGGAATCAACTCATACTTAGTAGTCCAGTGACTGAAGCTGAAAATCTGCTGTAACCTCCGAATTCTTTGAACTTGAATGGATTTACATGAAAATTTAGAATAAGGCTCATTTTAGGCTCAAGTTCAAAAGTGGCATATGCCCGATTGACGCTTTTTGTTTTTTAGGGGTAAAAAAATTGAAAAAATTAAGTTTTAAGCATTTTATTGATAAAAATTTTGTTCAACCACACAAAGATGTTCCATGTTCTCGAACATGTTTTATGATATATTTGATCTTTTCGACTCTTTATTTAACCCTTAAAAACTACCCCTATGCAAAAAATAATGATAGAAAATTACTTTTTAAAGATTTGGAATGATTAAATCGTGCAATTGTTTAAAATAAAAGTTACCTTATAGCTAATAAAAGAATTTTTCCCTTTCAACCCCTAAAAACTACTTCTGCATTGACAAAAATTATAAAAAAGCTTGGAATGCTTTAATGGTGCAATTATTTGAAATAAAAATTCCCTCATTGCTTATGAAAGAATTTGTATCTCATAACACTTTTCAACCTTTATAAATCACCCGTGCTAAAAAAATGATAAAAAATTACTTTTTAAATCTTGGAATGCTATAATTGTGCAATAATTTAAAATAAAAATTCCTTTATATTGTTTATGAAAGAATAATTTACTTTTGCCATTTTCAACTCTTATAAACTACCCTTTTACCAATATTAATGTAAAATATCTTTATTATAATCGATTTTTAAATATAATCAATCATAAAAAAATTGCTACGCTGCATATAAATAATCACACTAAATTTGTTTACTTATTATATTTGTATAATATAATATAATATATAAAAATGGGAAAGCCTCTTTTGATCCGAATAAATGCCATTGATTTTTTTACCATAACTCGGTTAATTTTGAAGCTATATTATCCTACAAAAAAGCATTTTAAAGATAATTTCAAGAGCTGTAAGATCGTTTGCATATAAAACCTTTTAAGTCCTTCGTTTTTTAAAGGGAAAGGATCGAAGGGCTCGAAACATGTTGCTTTTTCACTAAAATTGATACTTCAAGCGGTGATATCTCGTTTATTTTTTATGCTATAGGAATAAAAAAAGCAAAATATTTGTTGAAGAAAAAGCTACATTTTTGTTGTCTATCATTTTTTTACATATCTTTCATAGTTGCAGAGTTATTATATAAATAAGGCAATTTTTTTTAATAATGAAAAATACGTTTTCAACTTTTACCGTACATTATTCAAAAAATACGCATTCTAAACCGGTGTAACTTCAGAACCGCATGAAAAACACAAAATCAAGACTAATTGTAAAGGGTCTACGATTAATTTTAATTCTGATGGAAATGGTACAGCGTTTACTGCTCATTTTTCGTTAAAAAATATTAGCAACCCATCTGTTTTTGACGATAACTCCTTCAATTTTGCTCTAATTAATTTTTATAAGTACTCATTTTGAAGCTCTTTTTGATTACTTCAAAAAACTACAGGAGCGTTATGCACGTAAAATTAATCCTTTTTCCGTTATTTGACGTTGAATACATCGATTCGAGTATTCCCCTAAAACAAGTCCCCTTCCACTAATCATATTCCGCTTTGTATAGGACGTACAACACTTATTGAAAAACGATTTTTTTGTTTATTTATAAGCTACATTTTTGTTCATTGCACTTTTTTTAATAAAATGCGTAGTTTTTGAGTTATTCGCGAAAAATACGTTGAGAAAGTGTTTTTTTTTCACTCAAAATTTTTCAATGGTGAATTACTAAAAAACTATTGATTTCTCGAAAAAATTCTTCGAATATTTTTTGCTCAAAATTTCAATCTCTGTCGAGAAGGGGTGTCAAACCCCAACAGGGTAGAAACGTCAATCGGCGCTATGTCACTAATATTCATTGACCTCTAACTATCTGCCAAATTTCAAGTCGATCGGTTCAGTTTCAAATAATTCGGAGGTGAAAAGCTTCAAGACTGTACTATAGAACTGAAGGAAAGGAGCATCACAGACCAAGACTTCGAATTACGTGCCGAAGGACCAGTAAACACAATTATAGCACCAGAGCGCTTGATGACCACTATCTTCCAAAGAAGAGAGCGATATCTCTTGAAACTTCAAGATGTCAACCAACCCGTAAATTATTGAAACGGTTGGTTCCAAAGATTATTAGTCTCTGCCAGGAATGCAAATCCGGACAAAAGCGATACCCAATATAAAGCACGATGTCGTAATAGATCATAGATAATGATATTCATGAGATACTTAGCAATTCCACTGCTTCCCCACCAACTTAAAACGTATTACACCCAAGACATGATCATGCTTACGGACTCTCCCTCATTAAAGCATTTCTGGCACGCGATTGCCTTAATGCAAGGTTCATTCGACGGGCCTCAAAGCAAACAATAAAATGTACCTCCTCCATTGTAAGCCCCGAACGGCCTGATAAAATGTTTGTGAGCAACAGAAAAAAAACGCGTCATAAAAATGTAAATCAACTTAAATTGTTCACCCGTCCAGTTGAAAAATTGTAATTGAAACGGTTTAATGCAGTGCCAGGGAAGTTTTTTTTGGATTAATTGCGCCGTTTAACATCACAAAAAGGAATAGAAATGGCCGCCGCGTTGAAATGCTAATATTAGGATCGGTTATGCAAATGGCGGACGGTATTTTTTCGAAGGAGAACGGAAGAACATGTTTAAGATATATTTATAATGGATGCTAAGAAACCATCAGAAGAGAGAGAACAAACAGCCAACAATCGTCAAAGTCACTATGGAGCTACGTAATATTCTGTAGTAATTGTTAGAGTATCCATCAGAATAATATGATTTACGTGGTCTGTTCAGAAGATAAGAGATATTTAGTGATATTCAGTTGGCAGAGTTGCGTTGCACATAACCTTCTCCGTAACCACATGTTCTTGGATTGTTGATATCTCATTTTGTTTTCGCGATATTGTTATTTGAGTGCAACGTGTTCAGTCTTAGTGACAATTTTTGAAATGTGCTATTTTCTGACAAGCAGTCTAACAATCAATGTATATATTCAAACTAAACATAAATATTATCAATTTTAATGGATAACAAGTAAATCTGAATGCACGTCAAAATGATGTGGTATATGATCTGACATATAACCTGACAACTGTGATCTAGTATTTTCTAAGCAAACTGATATAAAACTGTTTAATATACGAATTCACATATATAATCTGATAAGTGATCTGATAAATAATTTCATTTTACTGTATCACCTCAACAAGATTCGACTCGTGTAACTTAAAACTGATTGTTGCTTTGTGTCAGATCACTGCGCATGTCATATTAACGGTAGTACTACCTTTTCTTCAGTAGTTGAATTGACTTTGTATAAGATTTTAACTCAATACACGACTCATGCGTCCTGTTTTCTCCTCACAGGCTTAAATAAAATATGTTTGGCCTCTCAAAATTATGTAATATATGATCTGACAACAACTGTGTTTAATATGGATTTTTAATTTGAACTAGTTAAATGAGTAAGGACTCATTTATCTGACAAGTGATTTGATTTGATATTCTCTAAAGTATTATTTCACTAAGTCCTGACTAATATGTATAATTTTTATTTGCTGATCATGTGTCAGATTACATATCATATCAGGTCAGTGAGTTGCAATGGCACTGTATCAAATTTCATATCTTAGCTTAAAGGTTAGTAAACACACTGTATAATTAAAGCATAACAAAGTAACATACATAAAGAAATATTATAACGATAAAAGTCCAAATATCCTTCAAAATGAGGCAATATATGATCTGGCATTAATGTAACAACTGTTTCTAGCAATTAACATGGACTTTATTAACGTAACTATCACAAAACAAAGCAAGTGATCAGACGAGTGATGTGACAAGGAGTATACATCTTCAAAGTGCTGCCTCACTAAGCTTCTACAGATTGTTGTTTGCTGATCCTGTGTCAGATCACATGTCATATCGCACTAACCGCCGCACTCTATCTTAAAAGGCAGTTTTCAGTGAATTGAAATAATAATGCGTCAGATTACACAGTTTAGTTCAATACGAAGTATGTCGAAGGTTTGTTAGGTCCACTTTATATTAAAAGAGAGTTAGAGTTCAACATTTTCGCAATTAATTTATTTTTATGTAATCTGATAATATTTTACGTAGGTACTCCATATCACATAACAGGATCTAATATATATTTGCTGGTCCCAATCCCCTACTTTCACCGCTGACAATAGAAAAGCGCTTCAAACAGCGTGCCAAATGCAAACAGAATGCCTTTGTGTTGGTATGAAAAAGCGACATCAAGGGAGTTGGGTGATTGCACGGAGAATGCAGGCGCGTGTTCGCAAACAACTTCAGATTACGCAAACGGTTTACATAAATGTTGGAATGCCCTCGCATTGCATTGTACTTACTGCAGTATGTACGCACTTATAGCAACTAAAGGAAGTTACGCTTGCAAAAAAGGTCTTTCGAGATTGTATAAGGACCCTTACTGCAAAATAAATCACATTTATAAACTTAGAAATTATTTTTAAGGATATCACTAAGCATTTTCTTATATTAAACTACATCACACACAAAAGAAAATAAAAAATAAATACACTAGTCACAAAAATTAGGGGATATTAAAAAAATCCCAAATTTTTAGGTGATCTTCAAAGGGCTGTAACTTGGTGGGAAATGGTCGTAGGGAGAACCAAAATATAGAAAAATGAAGCTACAAGTTCCTAGTTCTAGGATATGGCATTTAAAATTGTTTAGCGTCAAATCAAAAATCAATGTAACGAGTAATTTTTCAGTTTTTATTCATTTTTGTTGAAAATGTTTTTTTAGCAATAGTCCATATTTTTTTCATGAGAAAACTTTTATTAAAAAACAAAAAATCTTAAAAAAGATTTTTTTCAACATTTTTTTAACATATCCACAATGCTCCTCTACAATCATCAAAAAAATTTTGGTTGACTTTTTTTTACTCTTGTAACAGCCTTAGTTTTAAATGTAAATTAAGAAATTAATTAAAAAAAGTTGTTATAGTTCACTATGACTAGTTACAGCATCATTTGATTAGTTAAGAAGTTTGATTTATCAAATTATGTACTTAAAACTTAATTAAGTAGTTTGTGGAAATATTCCTTTCGAACTTGAATAAAATGCGCATTTGTGGTTCGAATGTGGCTGTAAACGATAACCCCGATGCGTCTGAAAGAGGGAGGCTAGCCGAGTCGACAGCAAGGAGAGAGAGATGAAAGGTTCGTTCAAGGTAGACGCTAGTTATACACTGAGAAAAAGTGATCTGCAGATTTAACTATAGTCATAGTATCGTAACCTATATGGAACACAGAATATATCGTGTGAGTTTACGAAAAATATTATGGTTTGTTCTTAAACTGCAACTAATAACTGTGTTTGGTATTAACTCTCCGAAAAAAACTTAATAACGTTATTCTTTTTGTGGTATATCGTACGCTAAGGAATTGATAATTTTTTTGAAGTTTATACTAAATGCTTGATAAAGCTGAGTGCTAAGCTATTGTTACTTTTAGTTTTACTGATGATTTGCACTAAATCATTTTTAATTATGTGATATCAGTTATTCAAAATTCTGATTTTCTCTGGTAATTGCAAAAGCTAACTTAATAAATATTATTATCAAAATCACTGGCACTCTAAATCTAAAGGAGAAATTCATATATTTAGACCAGGAAATTTAGCCTGAAAATGACCATTTCGGGCATAATGCTATTAACTGCCTGATTTTTTGTCAGAAGGTAGAAAAAGTGGTATATAACAACATATCTTTACCCGTACAAAATAAAAAATTACCATTTTTGTTTATAAGCCATAGAAACTGTGATTTTAGTGAAATTTCACGTTTTTAGCTTATAACTTTTGTCCGGACGATTTTACTGCAAAAAAGTAAAATTCTTTTTTGTTTGTCTTTTCAAGACGAACAAAACGAACCCATATACGAAAAAAAATATTGATCCAGTCAAAAATTATTAATAAAAAACAACATAATATGCAATTTAAATAAACATTAATAAAAAGCTTATTAATAACAATGATGTTTATTGCTTATGTCACAGTTGCGCTGTTGATTTTGAAGACGCGCGAACAGTTTTTTTCGGTAGTGAAAATACGTCTCGATCGCTTCCCCCACTCCGCCGCCGCGCGCGAGCTATTGGAATTTCGATTGCTTGGCCGATTTGAAACAATTATTTAAAGTTACTTAGCATGCCCCCGTATACTTGATATTTTATTGAAAGACAGTGCTGCGTCTTCCGCTCACGGCCATATATTTTTTTTTCGATACTCATCTAAATGTTTAAACAACTTTGACTGCCCGTAGGTCTTTTGTTTATTAACGAATCTTGACGATTTTTTTTTTAAATAAAGGTCTTTGAAAGCTCTATCGATGTATGTAATCAAATCGCGCATAAGTATTAAAATATAGTAAATATTTCATTTTGCAACTAAGCAAATTTACAAAATAAATTCCCTAGGTCGCAAAATTGAATTTTTTTGAAAAATAACAATGGGATCCGATAGCATATAGTGAAATAAACCAATAAAAAATTTAGCGCGAATACGGGTGACCCTCAAACATGTGGGGATTGATTATTAGTTAATTTGTTTATTAGGCCATAACTCGCAAAATATTCAACTTACGGTTTGCAGCTTTCGCACAGATTATTCGTCAGTAATAATGAATAGTTGGAGATAAGTAATACACATCATTGTTATTAATAAGCTTTTTATTAATGTTTATTTAAATTGCAAAAAATTAATGTTTTTTATTAATAATTTTTGACTGGATCAATATTTTTTTTCGTACGTGGGTTCGTTTTGTTCGTCTTGAAAAGACAAACAAAAAAGGATTTTACTTTTTTGCAGTAAAATCGTCCGGACAAAAGTTATAAGCTAAAAACATGAAATTTCACTAAAATCACAGTTTCTATGGCTTATAAACAAAAATGGTATTTTTTGATTTTGTACGGGTAAATATATGTTGTTATATACCACTTTTTCTACCTTCTCACAAAAAATCAGGCAGTTATGAGCATTATACCCACATACCTCTAGTTTTCCTGGTCTATATTCTAGACCCACAGCTCACGATCTGCATATAAGAGCCCGATTTTAAGTAGGTACTTGTTAAATTATAGGTAAGCCTAGTTGTATAATTTCCAAGAAAATTTCATGAACGTTATAATATGTATACATAGGAATTGTACATAACCGCTATGTTTATATTTTGCAATCCTAATAAAAAAAAAGTATTTTTGTACATAAAAATTACCGTAAGTCTCTATGTCCAATTATAACATTTATCGATGAAGCATTTTCTGCGCATATAGGTCCATTAAAAAATATTGCAGTCTATAAATATTACACGCAGCTGACAACCCTGTATCTCCCAGCGGTATTTACGAGGCTGTAAATCAAAACTACAACTAATATGTCCCTAAACAGCAACGAAAAAACATTTTAATCATAGTTCGCTTAAAATAGTGCATATAATTTTGTTCAGATATTAATTTTTTATATCTCTTCAAGTATAAAAAAACCTAAAAATGATACTTGTTTCTATGTAACGTTGTATACAGGTTCGAAAAGTCCCCATGGTACATCGGCCGTTACGTGAGAGCGATAAAGTAAGTCATAGAAATCCGTGCGATAGACAAGGATGAACATTGAAGACGTTTCATAATCTAAATAGTCACTCCCATTTCTAACCCGAAACGGGCGGTGAGTATTCAGATTATGAAACGTCTTCACTATAGCCATCCTTGTCTATCGCACGGATTTCTTTACTTTACTTTGTCGCTCTCATGTAAAGGCAGATGGACCATGTGGATTTTCCAGCTCCGTATATCTTTCTTTGATTTATAGTTTTGTTGATAAACGTATGTGTTCTGGTGCAATTAAAAAATACTTTGCAATCGAGTTTGCAATATATTAAAAAATTTCCAAAACTAAACATGATAATAAGTTGCAATTTTCTCATGATAACAAGAGAAAACATTCGAAATTTGAAGTGGCACTAGAACTATATACAAAAAGACAGTATTCTCTTTTGAACGCACTGAAGTAAGATTGGATAGAATCAGCGATATGTCTCTCGAAACGTCAAGAAACCTAAACCGACAACGTAACAGCCAACTTGGAAATTGTTCTACCAAGCTATTTTTATATTATATTAAATTTAAAATAAAAGTTTACTTATTTTTTACAATTTCTGTCTGCTTTAAGTAAGATAGTTAAAACTCACGTCTTCTTAGTTGCAAAATGTAATTATTCTTCTTTTTAGACTAAACCCCGCATTTCTTTAATTCTCGAACAACTTTGTTAAATACAGTTTTTAACGAAAACAAAAATTAAACGCCTTTTGCTTAGGGAAAATTTCAGATTTTGAAATGTTTGCTACATATTTGATTACTGTCCATGACTTCCCAAGATAAGCAAAATTTTTTATCAAGAATAACTTTTTCTCGAAAAATCAACAATAAAAACCGTTTATAAAAGTGCGAACCCCATCCGGAGACACATTGCACACTGTAAAAACATTTCACTCAAATTTCACTCAATTTTACTTAATTTATGTCCACACCTGTTTGTTCTATTAGTATAAGTACAACTGAGTGAAACTATTGCATCAGAGATGAGTGTTTTACTCAAATCCGAGCTACTGCTAACTATCAATTGAGCGACTTTTGACTCTGTTCTGAGTATATAAAACCAATTTAGAGTTGACTTCTTCTCTAATATGATAATAAATTTAACTATTACTGAATCATTTTTTACTCAGACTTGGTTTTTAATTAACTAAATATTGAATGCAAAAATAAATCACTCATATATGATTAATTAGGAATACAGTGTTCAAATTAATTCATTTTGCCTCCTTCTGTCCTGGCTGAGGCTGAGACCCGCCAGCTTGGACCTGCCGCGCCAGCCGGCTAAAGCCTGTTCTCCTGACGGTCACACTTTTCTGGGGTATCTAACGGGCAACTGTGATCGAGATTACAGAAGCAATATGTAAGTGATGCCATCTTCACCGCTCTATTCAAATTACTCGAAATTAATATACATTTCTCTACCTCAGAGCTAAACTGTAAGTGCCAAAAATTAAATTTTACAGGAGAGAGATTTAAAGATTTAAACGAGGATTTAAATTTTGCTTATCATTCCATAACTTCGAACTCTTACTTCTCCTTGATAAAAAAAATTATATGATGTGAAGTTATACGTATATTTTAATATTATTTATTGTAATTTAAAGAATAATTTTCTTTTAATTTTTTTTTTTTTCGAAAAAATGGAGTTAACACTATTTGGCACAAACATGATTTAGGGATTTTATATTATAATATTTACTAATTGTGCGAGTAAACCAACATGATCTTGATATGTGTGGAGTTAATCCTCCACATACACCTGTTTGGCTCGGACTAAATTAATGTAACAAGGAACTTAATACTGTGGAAATGAAACACGGTTAATATTAAATGCACATACAATTGTCTAACTTGGAGACAGGTTAGGACTTATTATTATTTAGCACTGTCTATCTTCGAAAGTATCATGAGTGGGAGTTATTACTGTTTAGCACGTGAAAGAGCATAAGAAACTGTGTTGGGCTGTCACATAATCCCATTTTCGTAAAAAATGGTGTTAATACAGTTTAGCTCTGAGGTACAGATTTAAACTCACTCAGTAATGAAGACATTTACTCTGATTTAGGTACAAGTGCGCCAAATACGAGTTTACGTGAAGAATTTATTTAAGGAGTACCTATATTTGAGTGAAAGTAGATACTCAGTTTTAGTTTTACTCCGAACCTTGCTTTCACTCACACCGATTTTTTTACAGTGTATATAATTATTTTTTATAATTATCATAAACCATCTAAACCATTTTGGTTTACTAAATTTTAATCGTTGCTAAAATGTATGTTTGAAGGCCCATTACCATTCCGAGTAAGCATTGCAAGCGCCTCCAATTTAAATGGGTATTCAATCCGTTACATATTTCAACCAGCTTTCGAAAATACAAACTTGTCGCTCTTTCCCCACAATCTATGGCCGGAAATTTCAAAGTTGGGTCAACCTCAATTCTAATTAAGAGCGCATTAAGCGTCTAAAATAATACCAACGTATCCCACAATCGTTCGCAGGATAAGAATGTCTAGTGTCTACGAAACTATATTACTCTGAGTTCCCCAGTATTCATCACAACTTTCTGAATTACTTTCTTTATAATAAGCGACAAAAACGCCTAAATAATTTTCAAAAGTATGATAAAAGGTGAAATATACTAATAATCCGCCCCTTCCTCCACATATGTCATTTATTTTTCGGCTACAATAGACTGTGCACTTCATTCTCAACATAGAACATGCTACTTTATGTCAGTGATATTTGGAAACTAAGTTTAGTGTTATTAACTTAATGATTAAACAAACTGTTTTAATACGTATCTAATTAGATTATGATAATGATTATTACAAAATTTGAAGTACCTAGTACCTATGTATGACGATAATGAACTTGTTAAAATGTTGTTAATCTACGGTAAATGCCAGCAAAATGCTGTAGACATCCCATCATTTTGCAGAAGGCACTAGGCTTTTATTATAAGAAAATCATGCAAAATATGCAGAAGAAATTATAACCGAAGTAGAATGAATATACAGGGTGTCCCGCATAAGAACCGACACAGGGTAGGTGCATATAGGGGTGTCCAAAATATTATAATTTAACCAAACTTACTTATATCCTATATACAAAGTTGCACCCTTGAGGAGTTATTAGCCCCCAAAGTGGGGCCCTAAATTTCGAAAAAAATTTAATATCTGCAACACTTTGCCGCAGAAGGACCAAATTTGGTACATGATTTAGGTTTATTACTGGTCTTCTTTGATTATGATTTCAAGTTAATTGAAGCACTACAAGGTGTTCATTGGGGATGACACCCCTAAAATTGTATCGAACTTTTTTTTCAATGACCAAATTCAAAAATAATAATATTAATTCACAGCAGAATTTTTTTACTCTTGTTAAATTTTAAAAAACCGTATTTACTGAAACAAGATTTTAACAGAAAATAATCGAAAAGTCAGTAACTACGCTGTGAATGCCAGATTTAGATATTAGTTTCCAAACTCAAAGATTAAGAGAAACCGTATTAGTGATTCTTAAAAAACATGACACGGGAAAACATGCTGATATAAGTGAAGAACATGAGGAAGACATATTGCTGGAAGTTAAGGAAAATCAAGAAATTAGTGTTAGAAGTCTGGCTGTATAGTATCCCAATATTTCAAAAACTACTGTAGGAGACATTTTACACAAGGAAAACTTATATCCTTTTCATTTTAGAGGAGTTCAGTCACTGAAAGAAGTCGAATTTTCCGTTCCTATTGAATTTTCTAACTGGTTGCGAAACCAAAAAATTCGAAAACCAAATTTTTTTTCTAAAGCATATCTGGATAAGGCGATTTATGTTAAATCGATATGAAATCATTCCTAGAATTTGCCATCCTCGTTTCTGGGTTTAATTTCTGAACACCCTGTATTAAACGCACAACCCTAATACCATGGATACCCTGTATAATAATAAATGTATGAGGACTGTAAATTTGGTATTGATCATTAAACAAGAAGAATTATTAATTTTTGAGTGGAAAGATCCTCACATACGAAACCTACTATAAAAATGATTTATCTCGCCATTTGCCGCAGCCCGAACTTAGAATCTTGTAAACACAGCATATTGTTCAGAACCCTTAGCTTCATGATCCCACCAAAGATCAAAACCAACTCTTCAATGATGCTATTGAAAAAAGAAAACGAAATTAACGATGATATTTGTTTATAGTTAAAATTAAAAGACATGTTAATTTCCATGCACTTACAGATTAAAGAATAAAGTTTCAGTTGGATTTATTCGCTGCACATTTTGAACTAGTTCAAAACATACCTATTTATAAAATGTTTAGAAGGTGACATTAGACATTAGGTAAGAATTCCTGAAATTTCACCTGATGCGAAATATTTAGTACTAATTTAATTTTCATTAATCACATTTTCAAGTGATAAATAAACTGTCATATGAATTTATTTAATAGAAATAGATTAACTTGGCAAATTGTAGCTTCTCCATTTAACGGTAGTATTAAAACAGCAATAAAAATCTAGATAGATTTATCTTAATAAATAAAATTGCAAACATTCAAAAATTTTAATAGGTACATCACTTTGAACAAAAATTAATACTCTCCGTATTAGTTTTTGTTAATTAATTATTTAAAGGATTGTTAATTCAACTAATTTTGTAAAAAAAATATCGATATTAAATAAAATATAAAAAGTGTCAATCTTAAAAAGTTAGAAATCGGTGTATGTCTGGTGAATCTACAGACAAATGAGATATTGTATATGTAGTTCAATGCTGGTCGGGTCATTAGTCGACAGAGTAGTTGTTTCCCACAATATTATTCGCTATAATTTTATTTCACTAAGTGCTACACCGGTCTTGCTTTCATGATAGGTACCTGCAAATTAGCAGGTTGCTCTGTGTCAATTTGTCTCGTATTGAAGATATAGGCATTGAGTAGCAGTGACTAGGTAACACAACTTATTTGTTATTTCTCACCCATACTCGCATAATGTATTAATTATAAAATTTTGAAACGAGTATAACCAGAGATCGTCATCATGTCCAAAGAATATATAAAGCAGATCCTCACAACTACAGCAACGTTTCCGTGGTAATATTTTAACTCATCTGTCCCGTTAAATCGCTCCATATTTTTTAAACGTGTTCCATAATCCAGACACAGGAATGGAGATTGCCGATGCAGTAGCTAGGCAGCAATTTTATGCAATCGCTACGGATATGCTGTGAAGGTGACGCTGTAAGGTGCATTATGGAAATGAAGCAATTCCGAATGAGCGGGGACTTTGCTGCAATCGATCGTTTTAATAATAGCCTTCGAAAGGGATCATTAAAGTAGGTAGTAAACTTAAGAAACATATTAACCCACATCGCCTTACTAGAACGTATTAACTGAATGAATCATTACTAATTAATGTAAGTGTCGTTTAAGCTCCTAATTACTTTTTGCAAATTAAATGTAGTGTTATTGTTTTTCAAAAACGTAAAAACAATTCAGAATATCTAGGAGAAACACACTTTCCATTATGAACTGTACGAATTGAGAAACGAAGTAAATGTTCAGATTGCGATTTGCTACAGAAATTCCGTCTGTGAGGAAAATCTGCCACAATCAACTCCTGCATTATTTCAACATGATACAGTCACAACAATTGTGTTTTAAGTATTTTATATACTATTGTTTTTATAAACCAGTTTCATTGACAATGCTATTTGTGCTTGCAGCAAAAGTATTGTCACAATATCTAGTAACTGCTCTTCTATCTGCATGGAAGTTTGTTGCAATGCTCTTTTAGGACGAGGAATAACATTTCCAGTATCTAAAATACTGCTGGGACACTGCAACAAGTGACTTAGCATGTGGTAAATGTCTAAGTGGACACCGGTTATCTTGCATAGGCACGTCTTGCTTCATAAATGTTGCCTTTTGCATACCCATAAGTTAATAAATTGTAACAGCATGTGATATTCATGTATGGTAAACATAATGTAAACAAAGTATTGCATAAAACACTTTCACGTCTCCGTTGTTATCTTCGATTTGCGTAAAGAGAGAAACAATAAAAACAACAGAAAAAAAAACAATAACTAATATCATTTATAATTCCAACAAGAAAATCCAATTACAGGAACATGAACACTAAAAAAATACATTTACCTTGTGATTACTTACTTAACCTAATATACAGGGTGATTCAGTCCTAATGTTATTAATTTTAATGGAAGATAGAGAAAAATGCATATTTACGCAAATCATTATTTAAACCCACAAAGGTTTATCGAGAGTGAATCTTGACCTAAGCTAATATTCGGTCATTAACCTTTTATTGCGTTTATAATCCGTAGGGAACGACAACGATTAAACAGTTTTCACTATGTTTTGTAGTTCAATATGAGCTTTTAGTATTATTTTCAATTAATTATTCAGTTTGTAGTACTTATATCTTATTGTATGACTTATTGTTTTTCAAAGAGCAGTATTGTACCTATGTATTTAAAATGACAGTACGGCTAAAAAAACAATCACTCATCCGTTCATAGCACTTTGTTAATAAAGTTGGAATCCACTACACGTTGATTTTGAAACCAATCGCAAATTCAAGACAAGGGAAATTAGCTGTTTCTCTTCAACGTTCGAACGCTCTATAGTCCGCCGGAGCGTTCTCTGTTGCGAAAAAAGGTGCAGAATTAATGGGAATTAAGGGTAATTTGCTTATTTCTTTAAAGGTAGAGTAATTTTATTTTTTTTTAATTTTCTGTCTCTGTTAGGTTAAAAATTATGGCATTATGACTGAATCATCCTGTATACTAAAAATAAAGATAAAATAAAACTAAGGTCCGTGGCAGACAATCTAATTCACGTCAAATTGATTTGAAAACGTCATTTGGACTTCACTACGAGTTTGGTAAAACCATTAAACTAACAAAACTTCTTTATTAATTAATTATCTTATTGATTTGATGAAATTTGTTTGATCAAAATAATTTGATGATATGAAAGTTAATTTTGAATTTGTTGCCAAATTATCAAAAATAACAAATGGTCACAAGTAATGATTTTAGGAAAATCGTTAATAAAATACAGAAATAATATGGGTCCAAATTGGAACCTTGCGAAACGCTCAATGTAGTAGAAAACGACCAAGAGAACTTTTGATATTTGATGAAAAATTTATCTTATCTGGACGATATTCGACCGACTTATTTTTCAAGTAAGACAAGTTCAAGTTTTGAGAATTTTAAGAATATTTCTTTGATTTACATTATTTTTGTTTAATCGATATTGATGGTATAATTCAATGCTAGTTGGGACATGGAATCCATATAGTAGTTGTTTCCCACAATATCAGCAGTTATAGTTCAGACGGTATCTCTTTTTGAAAAAGTCCATATTTGGGTGAATCGTATATCCACGGAGATTTTTGTCTTTTTGGCTTTCAAATATCACTAGAAATGAAAATTTTTCTATGCACATAAAACAAACGTGGGCTGAACTTTTGGCGTCATAATATGTATGTTCTTTGTTTGTAATTAATTTTTTTACAAAATATAACTAGTTACAAATCGAATGAACCATGATTATTATTAGAAAAATCGAAAAAATCGTCAAAAATGGGGTTAAAAAACATTACTCTTTAGGGATTTCTTTTGGGGTCTAGGACCTTCATACTTGGCTCAAGAAAACTTCATGGTATGTAGAATCATCACACCAAATTTAATCAAAATCGGTTTGATAGATTTTACATAATAATTTTCAATCCATTTTGAAAAACAATTTGCAAATTTTCAAAATTTTGCACAGCAAAAACCAAGGCCCTTAGATACTTGAAAATTTAATCACATATAGAAGGACACTCAAGCTTCCAAACGCTTTTTGAAAAATTCGAATCTGTCAATTAGGAGAGCTCTGGCGCTTGTTTAAACATTGGCCGAATTTTTGTACTTATAACTTATTAGAATAACTTTGTGAATATTCAACCAAATCAAATTTTTTAAAATAGGTTTTAAAAGTTCTTAGAAAGACGCTTCTTTAAAAAAACAGTATAATTCAAATATTATTTATTGTTTAAAATATAAGCAAATGAGAAATTAACTAATTATATTTTCGACATATTTTGAAAACAATTATTGTTTAAACAATTTTAGAATATTTAAATAAATTTGTTTTTGATCTTTGATAAACAGTATATAAGTTTATGCACTTACCTTTGATACAATAAAAAAATAAAGTTGATAATTAAAGGAAGTTTAAAGATAAATAATTATCGGTCTGTTGAAAGACCAATAATTATTAACGATAGGCATTTGAAAATACGCTAATTGTTTTTTTTTAATCGCGAGACATCGGTTTTAAAAAATATCTTCAAAATCGGAAAATCAATAACTTTTAAAACCTGCTTTAAAAAATTTGATTTGATTGAATAATCACAAAGTTATTCTAATTGTTTATAAGTACAAAAATTCGACCAATGTTTAAACAAGCGCCAGAGCTCTCCTAATTGACGGATTCGAATTTTTCAAAAAGCGTTTGCAAGCGTCAGAGCCCTTCTATACGCGATTAAATTTTCAAGTATCTAAGGGCCTTGGTTTTTGCTGTGCAAAATTTTGAAAATTTGCTAATTTTTTATTCAATATCTGGATTGCAAAATTATCATACAAAATCTATCAAACCGATTTTGATGAAATTTTGTGTGATGATTCTACATAACATGAAGTTTTCTTGAGAAAAGTATGAAGGTCCTATACCCAATTTAAAGGCCCCGAAAAAAATTCCCTAAAGAGTAATGTTTTTTAAACCCATTTTTGTCGATTTTTTCAATTTTTACAATAATAATCATGATTCATTCGATTTGAAATTAATCATATTTTGTAAATAAATTTAATTACAAACCTCTTCCATTTTCGCCTAAAATCGACTCTTGAAAAAGATACATAATTAAATAGGATGAAAAATATATCATTTTTCGAATTTTTTGAACATATTGTGCCACCAAAAGTTAAGCCCACGTTTTTTTTATTCACATAGAGAAATTTTAATTTCTAGTGATATTTGAAAGCCAAAAATCTCCGTGAATATACGATTCACCCAAACCAAAACAGATACCGCCTAGTCTATTAAGGAACTAACAGCCAACAGTTTTCATGAGCATTTCTACAGAAACATTTTTGAAATATGAAAAGTGTACCTAACAAACCTTTCACCCAAATTGTCGCAAAAGTTTGTACTTATTTTCTTGGAAGTTTTCTATTTATCTTACGTGATTTGCATTCAGTTGCTTAAATTCTAATTTGTTATTATGATGGAAGAGTTAGAATTATCACCAGGAACACCTCTGGGCCCTTCATAAAAAATTAATATTCCGCCGGGCCATATCTGCGAATTTCACTCGCATTTTCCCTTCCGAAATCTGTTGTGGCGCCGAATATTAGGTAATGAAAATTGTATTAAGGGAAACTTGCGGCGCTGGTGATTCCTCCAGTTTCACTTAAATATTCTCGGCGAACAAAGTTTACCAACCCCTTAAAATGTAACCTTTTTATATTTCACCACTGGCTTTTCGAAAGAATTATGATCTTCCCGGGAATTAATGTAAAAGTTTCACGTCCTTTTTTTTCTGGTAGAGCGGATATTAGATGATCGCTTCCGCGATGCTCCTTTTAGTTCCACTGTCGGAATCTTAATACGGCGCGATTGAAGTGAGGCAGCAAATAACGTTTTTAATTTAAAAGTTGAGGATGTTATTCGAAGGTGGGAGTTTAGACGAGTAAGGAAATGTGGGCAAGAGGATGAAAAACGTGTTTGTCAACTATAATATGCAATATACAGTATGTCCGCGGTTAGGGTGAATAAGAGGAAGAACTTTTTTATTTTACATTTTATTGAAAAAATGCACACTTGATAAAAAGTTTTGCTTGAATTTAAAATGAGATTGCCATTACATTGCATGTATGGGTGTTAAAAAAAGAAACGAAAAATAGTGGGACTAAACGAAAGCGTAACCCTTTGCATAGATCCTTTGAAGAAAAGAGAACACGTTATAGCAACAAAAATAAGAATAATTTGTAGACATCGTTTTCTTTTGTTTATAAAGTAGAGTATTCTACAAGTTTTATTGCATTCTCAATCTTCGAGGCTGTTATCTCATCTCTCAGTACAAAAAGTAGATGGATAAATGGGTGGATGGATGGGTTTTATAGGTGGTACAGGTGGATGAATAAATATGCATATTCATGAATGAACGACTGAATAGAAAGATATATGAATTCAGAAATGGACGGGGGTGGATAAAAAGATGGATCCAGAACTCTGCAACACGAATTATGCCATGAAAATGGCGTTTTTAAGCATTTTGATCTATTTTCTATTTTTGAATGAAATTGGACCAGCTTGTCTGACTCTATGATAATAAATTGGAATTAAACGAGTGAAAAATCATACGTCTAGTGAGCTGGTAGAATAATTTGATTTTTTATAACTTTCGTCGATCGTAAATGACGTTTTTTGTGAATTTTTACCTGTTTTTTGAATTTTCCCCAAAACTCAGACCCGTTGGGCCAAATCTGAAGGCAGATTCGGATTCAGCAGAAAAAATACATGGAAATACATGGGTCTGAATACCAGATTCGATCCTTTTTTTTTGTGGGGCTGTGTAATCAATGGTGCGAGAAATACCAGACTTTAATGGAAAAGTAATTGAAAGGTTTATTTCGAACAAAAGCAGAAGAATGGAAATTCACTACAAAGAATAATGTTGAACACATTTTCAATATACAGGGTGATTCACAAACGGTGACCAGAAATGAAACCTCTTATTCTTTGATGAATTTTAAGAGGAGTCTGTCGTATAAAATTTTATCTAGGACACTTCGTTAAATAGTCAAGTGTTAAACATAAAAAATATTTTTAATTTTTTTAAACAATTTAAAAATTAGTAAGTGAAATAAATTGAAATTGGGCACATGTATTTATGTAAACATTGTCCAAAATCTAAGGCCTTTTTCTAAAATTTAGATGCTCCAGTAGCGGAGATACGGGGTATCGGTGGCATGTTTTTCTAAATAAAATAGTACGCCACTGCTTTACGGTAACAGTCTTGATATTTTCGGATTTGTCTTTCAATTTTCTACAAATTACTGCCCTCTTATGTTTTTCGGAAAAGGCCTGATTTTCAAGAAAACTTAAAAAGAAATTAATAACATTAGTCATCAGTTTAATGATTTTATTTGAAAACTGCTCAAAAATACCTTCATTTCCACGAACGAAATTTATTGTTGCTTGAATCTGACGGAAAGCAATATTTGTTCTTTCTTCTAACTGTTCAGGTGTATTAATTTATTCACTCTATACCGGCCCTTTACCAGCACCCCACAAAAAAAAATCCAATGGATTGAGATCCGGCGTTTTCAGAGTCACTCTATACCGGCCCTTTACCAGCACCCCACAAAAAAAAATCCAATGGATTGAGATCCGGCGTTTTTTAAGTTTTACTCGAAAATCAGGATTTTTTCGAAAAACACAAGAGAATAATAATTTGTAGAAAATTGAAAGACGAATTCGAAAATATGATGATTTTTATCGTAAAGCAGTGGCGCACTATTTTATTTAGAAAAATATGTCATGATACCCTGTATATCCGCCACTGGAGTATCTAAATTTTAGGAAAAAGGCTCAGATTTTGGATAATGTTTACATAAATACATGTTCCCAATTTCAAATTAGTTCACATACTAGTTTCTAAATTATTTAAAAAAATTAAAAATATATTTTTTTAGTTTATCACCCTGTATCTTTTTAACGAAGCGTCCTAGATAAAAACTTTATACGAAAGACTCCCCTTAAAATTTACTAAAGAATACCAGATTTCATTTTTGGTCACCGTTTGTGAATCACCCTGTATTTCAATAAAATAAAACTACCAAATTATATTTAATTTTTTTCAATACTTTGTACCTAAATATTTCCGCCTTCCCTGGTACGGAAGTCAAGAATCGCCACTGAGTTTAAGAATTCTTTTTATAAGCTTTTACTTCCTAAATGGTATTCTAGAAAAAATTGCATTGTTTTTAAAAAGTCAGTCAGTCTATAAAAACAGATGAAAGTGTCTCAAGTCTCAAAATTAATATGATAAAGAAATAATGAGAAAAGTAAAAAATATTAGGTTATGAATTCATAAAACTAAGAGTAACATTTTGCAATACCGCCCTACCGCCCAAAAGTAACAACAAGAAAAATGTCCATTCAAAGTTTGAAGAAAATAAACGCCAGCTGTTGTCAAAAGTCAGCTATAAATAACAAAAGAATTTATGTAACTAGTAATTCAAGATCAAGAATAAGTGATCGAGTAAATTCCAGGGAAAGCCAAACATGAAGAGAAGAACGATACCGAATGATCCAAAAACCACTAGGAAGAAAATGTACCAGGATTGAATTGATTTAGAATGGACTAAAAGAAGAAAGTGAGTTAAGTTTTAAGAATTTCTGTATATTAAATTAAGTTAGCTAATCAAAGCTTTTGCAGTGACGAAAGGCAAATTGTTTGAAAGCACTATAGTAGGATCATATTTGATGCAAAGTAATAAATCATTGCCTGTCAAGGGATCCAATGTAGTACGGTTTTAGGGGGTTTAGAAATTGACTAATTTCTTTATGTATTATGAAGGGATGAAGGGATTAGTTCACATCTATTCAGGGCAATAGGTAGGTTTTAATAAAAAGAACAAATTTTCATTTCCCAAATTACTCTTTTAATCAAACAGTATACAGTGTGAATCGAAGACATGCCGAGCGATAGATAGCTTGTGTGAATGAATGCAATAGAGACAATTCGATAATTTTCTTTAGACTAATCTAATCTTTTTATTTAAATAGAAAAGTTCAACTAAAAAATACCCTGTCTAGTAGTAGTACACAGTCTAGTCTTAAGAACACAGTGTATATTTATTAATAACGAAACAAATTCCTAGTTGTCAATTTGGAGCGGACAACCGAAATTTAGGGTTGCAATATCCTTCGCGGTCAATATACCTATACATAATGTCTAAGACCAAGCAATCCTCATTTCTATTTGGCCATACACATACCTACCTATGACGAACAGAAGACTTAATTTCCTACCGATATATATTACCTGACTGTTATTGAACAGGTCCCTTTGCGGAGAAGGGACTCTTGAGGGATATCAGATGATTATTATTTCCTTTTATGTCAAAACGGGGATTATATTTATGATCTGAATAATCACAGTAAATGTCCCTCGGTCCCTCGCGGTCCCCTGGCAATCATTATCCGGTTTGCAATTACAGCTTGTTGCTGCCAGTGAACGGTTGCCGTCATAATCGGTATTAATGGTCGGATATTTTAATAGTTGGCGCTGTTTCGTTGCCCTTATGGGTTTTATAGTAATCAGTCTAATATACAACATAATTAAACAATTCCTATTAGACAAAATAAAATTCAATTCAAGACTTTTGGAATACAACGACAAACAGCAAACCAAAATTCCATTTTTTATGTAAAGTCGTATTGGTCCTTCTCGCGATGGTGGTCGCTACCGGAGTTCGACCAAAAGGTGTTTGGTTTACTGGTTGAGAACCACTTTCTAAAAGTTAGAACTTGGTATTTAAAGAGTAGGACACATTATGTTGTAGTTTTTTATAACTTAGGTATTTAACACCCTATAAATGACAATGAGAATTAGAGCTAAACATTTTCGCACTGTTTTGCGCTTGAAATTTCTTTGTACTTGACACCCTATAAATGACAATGAGAATTACAGCTAAACATTTTCACACTGTTTTGCGCTTGAAATTTCTTTGTGTCCTTTTCCTGTCTTTATTTTTGAGCCATTGTGAACTTGTATATCTTGAGCGATTTGGACGGGATGGGATGTTCATGTGAGCCTAAGATAGCAACAATTAAAAACAATTTGTATTGAATATAAAAAGTTTATTGAATATTATTTGTGTATAACGTTAGTGCCATTACATGCAATAAATTGTAAACATTGCAACAATGGACAATTTATAATGACCAGGGTAGACGTTCAGTCACACATATTGATGTCTCCAACAGATTCCCATGATAGATTTCCGAAATTCGAGCGCTTGGAATGAAGGTATTTCTGCCTTTTCTTGGACGATCTTAATCTATCGACGGAGGTGGCTTGGCTTTTGATTTCAGGTACTTCGCAACTTTGGAGGGTATGTTTGATGTTTTCTGAGGTGATTTCGAACGTTTCCTATTAAATGAAAATTCCCACTTTTTCCATGATTCTGTCTGTACCCCAGAAGAGTTATCTCCTCTCCCCCTCTGTCTGTTCAGTACATCATCATCTATTATTTCGAAAAATTAAACTTGATACACAAAATAAGAAATTTTGCTATTTATTGAGTATTTATACGACATTTTATACCTTACTATATTCATTAAGTATTTTCTTCTTATTTTCGCTCATAAGAATAGACTCACCGTGTACTCCGCTAAGAGAAGAGGGAATATTTAACCCAGACGGGTTATGCCAAGGATAATGAATTTAGCTCACCTTCGTTTTAATTAAAGTTTTGGATACTATGTGGAACATGTCGACACAAAAAGGGTCTTAACGTTATGCAGACAGTTTAAATACTCCTGCCTTGTAACTATCTCCCGAACGGCATCATTATGTATTTGTGGGGATTGTGAGAGGATATTCGATCCCGTTACTTACCTTTGTGCGCATAGTTTTTGCGGGCAATCATATCCGATTTGCAATCGGTACTTTAGATTCGATTACAATCTTCTTTTAGTTCAAAGAACTTCCCGATGTCGTCTGAAATGTTATTATTACTAACTTCTTTGATTAAATCTTAATTTCAACTATTGTCTACGAGTGGAAACCAAGAAACAACATCTGCATATATAAACGAGAAAAGAATGATATAAATTTACTACAACTTTCTAAAGAGGTTATATTTACTTACTTGCTTAAAAAAATTTACGAAAATATCGTTTTTTCTGTGAATAAACAATTTTCCACGAACAGTGAGGCAAGTTCACAAATGAAATAAGCCATGTATAAAAAAAAATTAAAAACAAGCTTTTAGTGATGTCATTTTATTTTCGTATTCTTCTCAGCAAACCCTTTCATTTGATACCCATCCATATCAAGGGGGCGCATAAAAATAACTGGTCCGCCATCTTTGGGAGTCCGCCATATTGGATTTAGAATAACGTCACTTAGCTAACCATGCATTGTCATCCAAACAAAACGTATACTCAAAATTTCAGCTCAATCGGTTGGGGATAACTATTTTAAAATTCAATTGCAAGATTTAGCCCGTACTAACAAGGTAAGTTAAATAAAAATTTGTAAAATAAAATCGTATCGAAAAAGAAATTTTTTTGTACTCGTATAAAGGGTGGAATTTAAATACTTGGTCAATTTTAAACGTCAGATCCTGCGACATAAATTAACAAAAACAGTTCTTATAAACAAGGGTCATTATTATTATATAAGAATAATTATTTTTCAAAATAGTTTTTGATTTATTTTTGTTTGTGTTTCTTTGTTAGCGACAGAATTTAGGTACACACATATGTACTGAAACAAGTTCTACGGAAAAGAAAGAAAAAAAAATTAATTGTTAAAATAGGTTTAAAATAATAAAATGATAATAAATTATTTGTTAAGTCGCTCTCATGGATAAATTGTTGATCATTAATTTTTGTGACAGAAACTTCTTTTGTCTACATTTAAAACTTCATTTAAAGTTTTTGTAATTTAAATCTTTAATTGTTTTTGGTAACAAATTATAAAATTTAAAACCTCACTCTTGGTTTTCGTCTCGAATAAGGGTTTCATAATCATTACTTCCGGTAAAGTGTCAGTGAATCTCATTACTCATAGTATACGTTTCTGTATTGTTCTTTATGTGTAACAGACATTGTAGAGGGTATAGATAAGGCAATGTTAACATTCTGAGGTAAATGAATTTTTATCTCCATTCGTCTCTATATTTTACTACGACCATTATTCTTATGGCTCTTCTTTGTAGACCAAATAGCGTGCACTATATCAAAATTACTTACGATATTACAAAGTGCATAAGACTATGATAAGCTGTTTTCCAAAGCTGTGGTAACACTTGATGATTTAGACTAGAAAGAAGGTATAATTTTTTTAACATTCTCGTATGTGGTTAGTGTAACAATCCCATGATAATTTAGTCTACAAATCTGGCTGAATCAATATTTGAAATATTTTTGGCTTCTAAATAGTGTCACAAAAGTAATGAACACCCTTTATTAGGTGATTGTGGTATCGGTCTTAGCAATATTTAAATTTAGTTTTTTAGATAAAACCATATCTGAATCATTATTGATTTTGATACTTTTAGCAAAAATTATCTAGTCGTAGTCTAAACAGTTTATCATTTATCTCGAAAACGGTACATTCTAGCAACATACATATATAAGAAAACATTTTTAGTACTTTTACGATAGTATCCAATTTCAAATAACTCAAAAGGAGAAAAAAATTCGAATTAAAATTAGTAAGTCCATCCCTGGAATTTCACCCTTGTGATATAACAAACCTGTATGTGGACAATAAAAAACTAAAGTTATATGCTAAATTTGAATGAAATCGTTTGAGGCATTTTTATATTTAAAAAAATCGATTTCTTTCGTTAAATGTGAATACCTTTTCTTTGTCGTATTTTAGTTACACCCTGCATAATTGCATGTTGAATGTAATACAAAATGAAATGCTACACAACAAATTTCCATAACTACGCTTACTTTCTTTTCAAAGAGCATTTTCCCTATTGTTGTTGTTAATAGAACATCACATTTGTCAAGTGATATTAATTTAATTATTATCTGATATGCAAATTTAGTAAATTTAGCGTGTTAATTAAGTAGGTCAAAAGTTCTACATTTTCGTCTTTAGAGACGAAATAGAAATTGCCACTTTCGTTTCTCTATGGTTGTGGTTGTTTTTGTTGTTGCTGTGACAGGCGAATACTTTCAATTGAATGTAGTCACTATCACTATATACATAAGACAACATTTGTTAAGTAAAATGTTATCAACCTATTTTAGTTTTTTAAATATTTCTAGATATGTACATACAAAACATTTTGCGTTGAAATTAAGTTAATTAATAAGATTTCATAGACAATTTAGTTAGTTGAATGTACATAGGGAAAGCGTAAAATACTACATTATCAAAATAGTATTATCAGCGTAAGAGATAGAATATCATCGACTAAGCCGAGTAGAAAAATTATGTTTTGACATATTCATTATTTTAATATAAACTTTTGGGTTTATTGAGTATACAAAGTAATCAGAAGTTTAATATAAATTTTTAGACACGCGAGGACATATGTCGAGCAACTCAACCATTACCAAGTTTAATGTTTGTTAATTATTACTTACAAACATAAGAACCTATAATTTCCAGATACTGGCGACAGATATACGAGTAGTACATAATTAAAATTATGAATATTTATGAGAGAAAGTATAGCACATTAGCAGCTGATATGTCCAAAAATGTACCTATGAAGTATTCACTGATAAAAGAGAAAATTATTAAGGAAAAAGTAAGAGTAAGAAAAAGTAAAAGTAAAAAATGCAAATCCCTATGAAAATATCAGTAGTAGGTATACATATATGTACAGGGTGTCCTGATTTATAGGTTTGCAGGTCATTAACACAGTAAGTAAAAAGCAAGTGAAACTCAAATACACATTAGGTATCAACATTTCAAATCTTGAATCTGCTATATTTTTTTAGATATTAGATATTAGAAAAAATATATAGTAACATTTGGTACTGGCAGTGTAGGCAGTAATAGCAGTGTTATTCTATATCCCCAGTTTGATCTGATGCGATTTGTTTAATTATAACAAATTATTCGTGAGAGAAAAAATGTAAATGATTTATACCAAAATGTAAACTGGTCCTTTTCCGAAAATCTCAGAAAACGTTAATTGATAAAAAAATAAAATGTTAAAATAATTTAACAAATAGAACTCTTATATGTATTTTAAATATGATTCAAATCAAGAATTGAGCTATGCTAACATTTCCTCTTTCCTATAAAAAATAGGGTGTGTAACAATAATTTGAAAATAAGAATGTGTGTTACATTTTATTTTTTTATACAGGGTGTTTCAGAAAAACCTTCCGTAAATACAGGGAGAGATAGTACGACAAAAAATAAGAATTTTTTGTCTCATGAACTACCTATATGTCTATCTCCTCTTGTTTTCGAGATACAGAGCGGCAAAATAAAATTTTTTAAATAGAATTTTTACGAAAATTTCCAAACGGTGCGAAATATTTTTATGAAATTTGATATTCCGGGGTTTTTAAGGATGCCAAATACGCTGGTATAATTATTTTTTTATATTCCATAGAGGCCGCTAGTTATGCTACATTCTTGTTGCATGTTAAGTTGTAATTTTTTTAAGGTTCGGTTTTTTACCATTCGGGCTCCAATTTCTGATGTATAATTTTATTTTCTAAAAACAATGTACACTTGTTAGACCTTCCTAATGTGGACGGTTTTCGAAGAAAAAGGCATTTAATTGAACTCTTGAAGCTCTCAGAAACACCCTGTATAATTAATCCCTTCGCCAAAGGGATCGGTGAAGAGGTTATTTTATAAATTTAGAATTCTGTA
This sequence comes from Anoplophora glabripennis, assembly GCF_000390285.2. Classification (NCBI taxonomy): domain Eukaryota; kingdom Metazoa; phylum Arthropoda; class Insecta; order Coleoptera; family Cerambycidae; genus Anoplophora; species Anoplophora glabripennis. Next base: position 343,531 of record NW_019416391.1, on the reverse strand, counting down.
AGACTATACAGCATTAAACATTGTTAAAAACAAATTTCAAAACGATACGAATTTGAAAAACAGATCAAATTTAAAATTTTTTTTATGGATTTACTTATTTTGTATATAGAAATAACATATTCTCAATTAAAATATGCTAAGCACTCCGAAGTAATTCTGCCACTATTCCAAGGCCTACTTTGGGCCTTAAAAGGCACGGTGGGTGTCGTTCGTCCCCTGTAGTCGAGTGATATATTGAAGACTGTGAAAATAAACATTAATTTTCGAACAAGATTTTATATGGAAATTCTCGGAAAAATTCTATGGTGACAGGAAGTGATGTCACAGCCCAGAGTGTTGTTACAAAATGTGCAGCAACGATAGATAGCATCATTATTTTTATTTATCAGGCTACTTTACAAAATTAAATTTATAAAATTTAAAATTTAAAAAATTAAAATATTTTGAAAAACTATTGATTTTAGAGAAACGTGTTCAATAGCGAAATATGCGCAGTAAAAGGATCTATAAAATGCCGCCTAACAGATTAAAATCGGATAAATTGTTTAAAAGTTATTGCAAAAAAAAACGTGGAAAAACAGAATTTTTTAATTATCCATAACTTGGTTGTTTTGTTTAAAAGTCAGCTCCAAAATGGCGTAGGAATTTTTTTTTAAATGTGTGTTTTCTAATTGGCTATAGAATCACACATTTATAATTAAATATTATGCATGGTTTTGGAGATAATCTAAAAATAATAATAAATAATAATCTAAAAAATAATAAAACAATAATAATAATAATCTAAAAAATCTCAGTTTAAAAAATGACTATTTTTTTAATTAATTTTAAATTTTGCAAAAACTATTGGGTTCACAACGCCTAACTTTCGCACAGTTTTGAAGAACATTAAAACTCACAACTTTTAGGCATATTTCTAAAATTCCAACAAATAACAGTCAAGTTATGGATAATTAAAAAAAATGCTGTTTTTCCACGTTTTTTGACGTTTTTTTGCAATAACTTTTAAACAATTCATTCGATTTTTATTAAGCGGCATTTTGAAGGTCTTTTTATTGTTAAACTGTTAAAAAAAGAATGTTGCTAATGAAAAATATTAACTGATGAGACACCTTTTTACTGCCTTAATATTATAGCTACGTGACGTGACTGACGTGATACATTTGGCGCAAGGGGTTTATTTTTTTTCAATTCAGTTTTTCTCGGAAGAAATAAGCAAATGAAATATTAATTCAAAATGTACAAATAAATAATTACACACAACAAAGTACATACGGGATATTTCGGATACGAAATTTTTCATATTCTTCCGAAAGTTTCAACTTCCAACGATTTTCTTTCCAAAAAGCGGCCACACAATTATCGCCCGGCCCGCGAAATGACACGAAAATACATTTCCGCAAACTTCCACCCCCCTGAGAAATTAACCCCTCAAAGGCCCGCCATCCATCTACATTTATCACACACGGCAAACTTGAAAAGAACTTACCTGCAAAACAACCCTCGATAAGAACAACCCCTACGAGGAGGACCAGCCAGCCCACGGGAAACTTCATGCCTACTTCGCACCACAACGCCAACTGTGATTTTCCCCCGCGGGAGGAATCTCGCCGGAAACTCGAAGTAAACAAGCGATATTAAGGAGCGATTTCGCGCGACCAAGTGAGGTAGGCCGTGGACGCGCTGGCAGAGTGAAGGAAGGCGGAAAACTGCCGGAAAATCTAACAGGTGCCCTTCGGGAAACTGAGAACGGCGACGGGCGCAGCCGCGAGGTCGTCGCGATGCGATATGCATGAGGTGGTGTTTTGGCTATTTTAGTGGCTATTTGTCTTCGGGACGAGGAATCTCTTCTTCTTTAAGAGTCCGCTAGTTTCCCGCTTTAAATGCAGGGGGTTTATGACTTGTTTTCAAAAGATTAATATCAGAAAAACTTGAAAACAATACAGTGTGTTCTACAAGCTCTATAACAAGCTATGACAGATGATAGCATGGGTTAATTTCAAACAGTTTTTCTTATATGAACATAAGTCCGATTCCTTTTTGTTTAGAAGTTTAGAAGAAGAAGAATTTCATAGTTCAATCAAAGTAATAATAAGCCTGATAAATAAAACTGAGAGTTGCTATAGCAATAATTATTATTTGTGTTTAAAGTTTAAACATTAATTAACCTTTAATCAAATTATAACAAATCTAAAGACTATAAAAATCGTTCAAAATGTCCACCCTCGGCTCGAATGCACGCCTCACATCGGCGAACTAAAGATTCCGTCATTTGACGAATGAGATTTGGATCATGTCTTACCTGGTTAGCTGCATCCTGAATTCTTTCAAGTAAGTGTTGACGGGTAGTGATTTCAACATGGTAGACAAGCTGCTTCGTATATCAACATAAATAAAAATCCAGACGATTCAGATCTGGGAAACGCAGTGGCCATGTTATAGACCAGGGGTCGGCAAGTAATTTTAGGTGTGGTCGGGATACTTTTGAAAATTTTTAACGAGGTCCAAAAAAAATTCATATTATTATTTTTATTTTAATTTGGACTCAAATTTAATCTGCTTACTAACCATTAAGAACTCACACACTCACACAATTGTAAAATACTAGAAGAAATGATAATATTGGCACTTAAACGTAAAAAACATTTTTTAAATAATTTATTTAAGTAATTTATACTTTCAAAAAATTTTTGGCGGTCCAGTATTTTACCTTCCGCGGTCCGCCAGTTGCCGACCCTTGCTATAGACTATAGATCATCTGCGGCACGTGACCAAAATAGGCGTGGCTACTCACTTGGAAGTAAAACAAAGAAAATCATAACCTCAAACGTATTTATTTCTACGTTACAAAGTCATTGTGTTCTGGTATCCGGTAATAGTTTTCAATTTTATCTATTGTGTTATATTTTCTTATTATGTCTGTCATCCAAATTTGCAGGTTTCCCTATAGCATATTATATTTATAATTTTTGCTTTTGTATTAATTATTTACGACATGGATACATATTCTCACCTGATAAAAAAACGTGATTCTTTAATTTGTTAAAAAATTCAATCGAATGAAACAAAAAAAACGGCTTGATGGATCGAATTGAAACTCTCTAGGGTTTTTAGGGGTACAATGACCTGTAAAAGGCACACTTAACAATAGCCATTTTCCCAATATTCTCAATGTGGCACGTGATTTTCTAGAAGACCCCTAAAAGTCCTATTTTTTACGATTTTTCTCCTGTTACGGAAAAAAAAATTTTTCTTAAAAACCGTGCCAGGACCTTGTAGAGAATTCATTCAAGTTTCTGAAACCCACCGTCGATTTTCTGTGCAACCATTGGTTTCTGAGATATCGATGAACAAAGAGAAAATGATCCATTTTCATTCAAAGTCCGATAGCTCAGCGAGGAATGGTCGTATCGAGACCAAAAAGAAAAGAAATTGAAGCTAAATGAACAACCTATCTAATCCATAAGGTGGTTCAGTTGGAAAAATTTTTTTCAAGTCCGTTCACCAAAAATAAGATGGAAAAAATGTCGGAAAATTTTTTTTCATGAATTCATTAAGATTGCGCGATACGTGTTACTAGAAAAATTTTTTTTGCAAGATCCAAAAATTAGAAACTTCAAGCTTCAAATTGCTTTTTTTTTACTCCAATACGACCATTTTTATCAAAGATACAGCCATTTGAAAAATCGCAGAAAATTTAGATTTTTTTTGACCCCTTAATTTTTTCCATTAGTGTATTTAGCCAAGCCTTTCGTCTCTTAGATGTTAACTTGTTAAATTGTTTATTATTGTCGAATTCGGAAGGAATTCTAAAAAAGCAGACCTTGTCCCTAGCAGAATTACTGCCACAGTTCACTACCATACAATAATTAGGCATTTTAAAACAGAAATAATACTAAAATATTATGTATTAACCGCATTAGTTTACTATAGTTTATTAGGTCTGTGATTAACTGTAATAAATGCGAGGTTATAATTGTTCGGGAAATGATCATTTAACCAATCAGTTATTTGTCTCCCTCAATGTGGTGGTGTACCATCGTGCTGATACCACATATTTTGAACAATATTATGTCATCAATGAAATCAAAAAGGTTGTTTTCCAAGAAAGTTCTCTACAGATCTGCTAAATTATTGCTGAAATCGTCTTGATTTAATTGCATGCGGAAACACGCTTCATCAAACCACATAACAATCTGAGTCTATCATTCTGTGCATTGTTGAAGTAAGCAACCACAAAATTCTAATCGCTGAGCAGCATCTCCAGCATGTAACTCTTGTAACATTATTTTCTCTGTTCAATACACGCTATACAAAATGATGATAAATGAAGATTACTTGCTACATGCTGAACACAAATTGAAGAACTGTCAATGACAGCATCTATTATATCTTCTTCATTTTGTAAATTCACTTCAGTAGGACGAATGACCTTTTTTTGGAGCGGGATTACCTTCTTCTCGAGGTCTACAAAATGATGCAATAAAGCTGTTTTACATTGACAATTTATTGATCAATTAATTGATGAAGTCGCTTCATCGAGAAATTGGACATGTGTAATGCACCAAATCAGCTGTCAAATAACTTCATCAATTTATTCATGAACTTGATGAATAAATTGATTGAAGTTATTTGACAGCTGATTTGGTGCATTACACATGTCCAATTTCTTGATGAAGCGACTTCATCAATTAATTGATCAATAAATTGTCAGTGTAAAACAGCTTTTAAGACTTTGTGAGCAGGTTGATGTCTATTTGGGTATCTTCATCGGTATTATCGGACTGTTTGTCTGGCGTTCCTATTGTTCCTATTGGAATACCCATATACAAAGACAATATCTGTATACTCTTCAGTTGTAAATAAATGCATTTTTTATTTACCACTTTAACGCTAATTGTCAAATGACATCAATTTTATTTATCAGGCTACTTTGATTAAAATATGAAATTATATTTTTTAAATTAAATCTAAACAAAAACAAATCGGATCTATGTTGATATTAGAAAAAACATTTGAAATTAACCCAGCTACCGTATATCAATGTTTGTCATAGAGCTTGTAGAACACCCTGAATTCAAGTATCGCTAAAAGAGCTGGACAAAATAAAGATTTTTTTAATATACACTATAATGTGTAAGTTGTCCATAGTGTTGATATGTTTATTGAAACTTTTAACATTTTTATTGAAATTTGAATGATGTTCAATAAATTCTTAAACTTTTTTCTTTCTTATTTAGATATACAATTTATATATTTTATACTTCGAAAGCTTCTGTAACTTTGTTTGCAGTAAGCTGCCTTCAGTAAGTTTCTTCTCTTTCTTCCACACTTTTATGGTCTCCACATTTTAGCAAACTCTTGAAACAAATTTTTATTGTTATATAGGTATATGCATATCCTATATTTTGCTAACAAATCGGTGTCGGACCAAGTAAAAATACATTTTAGAAGATTTCTATCATCGAAATGTTCTCTGATTATACCGCGCCACAAAAGAATAAAGGAGGATTGGGCCATGGACTGACCAGTGTATCCAACAGTATTTTGACCCGTTGAATCCGAGTCTAAAGTGTAGGAAACAGTTTTGGAGATTTCAAACTACTATGTGGGAATTGAGGTTACGATGCTACAGAGTTATGGGGTTATGGCGGTGTTTTTCCAACTACTACTCACTCAAATAAGTTTGAAGTCTTGAAAACCGCTCTCTAATGGAGTTTCTTGATGTCAAAACGCGAACGAATCTGGAAATTCCGACTTTAAATTTGATTTGTCTGGTCCACGGTCGAGACCATTTCTTTTTTGTGGAGCTGTTTTATCAGCCATTAGTACAGTCCGTACCATTTTTGTTGAGATAGAATTTCAAGAACCCAAGAAACACGCCTTCGTTACTGCAAAACACAGTATGCACTGCAAGCTGCAACGGTGAACGCCACTCCGCCAATGGCTTTTTACCTCGGGTGTCGAATGCGGTTAATTCCAAGAAAGTGACGCAGGGGTCTTCTTGGAATTCTATCTCAGCAAATATAGTACGGACTGCTCCATTAACAATTCTGGCTTAACAGCAACAAACTATCCATTTCTGGGTATTGGGATTATGAAATCTTTTGATGAATCAAACCGCAAAATATACCAGAAATTATGACTAAGATAGAATTTTAATTTAATAATCAAATAATTTCAAATATCTGTATATTTCTAAAATACAGGGTGTCCACAAATTTCACCGACAACGTTTGACTGCATATTCACGACGATAAATAAATACGAACCACGAAAAAAAGTTAAGTAAAAACTTTTTCGTTTTTGAGTTACAGGCCTTCAAATTTGTGAAAAATAAAACTAATTTAATTATTAATAACTTCATAATCCTTTTGCCGATCGTGTTAAAATTTGGCACATTTATTCGGACTACCATGGCGTATTATTTTTTAAAGTTTTAGTTAAATCGATATACTGGGTGATAGTTTTCTCCGGTTACCTCTCCCTTTTAGCGGGCAAACTTTTACAGTGGTCGTACGACTGAACAAAGCTTTAAATCCGTGACATTGTTACGCAAATCGAAAAATACAGACCTGCAAATAATGCCATTTTTCTCAAGAATGGCTTTATGTAGGCGATTTTCTCAAGAGGCAATTTTTTTTAATAAAATGTCCTTTTCAATGATGTTGCCCGTTTTAAAAAAATACGATCACTGTAAAAGTTTTTACAGCTAAAAGTGAGAGGAATTAGAGAAAACTATCACCCAGTATATCGATTCGACTAAAAATTATTAAGTTATTAATTAAATTAGTTTTATTCTTGACAACTTTGAAGGCTTGTAACTAAAAAACCAAAAATTTTTTATTGAACTTTTTTTTCGTAGATCGTATATTTATTTATCGTCGTGAATATGCAGTCAAACGTTGTCGGTGAAATTTGCGGACACCATGTATAGTGAGAAACTGTAATAAATGCATTGGTACTTAAAGTGACATTTTCTGTCTCCTATTATAGTTTGGCTCCATCTTTTAATAACACCCTATACAACAAACTTTTATGTGAAAAAAAAATTTAAACATAAAGACTAAATTGTTGCCTCCATTTACAGAAAGGAACTTGGCAAATACAAAAATAATGTTGTAGATAGGAATACATTTCACCTAATTTAATCAAACCTATTTTATCTTCAAAGGGCAGTAAAACAACAATTTATACGCGAAGTATCAATAAAATCACTATATTTTTCCCGAGGTAATATATTGGCTGTTTCACTTTTATCTTTCTGGTCGAAGATTGTCCCGCTATTTATTTTCTAAAGGATACCTCTGGGGACTATATTGGAAATATATTCTTTTCAGTTTACAGCTTCTTACTCCTTGAAAGGTCGTCGAGGTTAAAATAACCCCCAATTTGTTACAATAAACACAAACGTCAATATTTGTTAACTGTAAAATTTTCTCTATATAAATTCTGATACTTTTAATGATATAGGTACTCCCCTAGACCGCAATTTTTTTCAAAATCCAAAATGTAAACAGAGAATTGATAGTTTTAGTAAAACTGAAAGATCATGTTAATATTTATTTATTATGTAAAGAATACAAAAAATTGGGAAAAACTTGTAGGTACGTTAGTACCGTGTCGAGATACAACAAAATTTAACTAAAACAAATTACAGAGTATTTATAAAATTAAAAACTATACAATATATTTTACACAATCATATCCTTAATCCTTTATATTAATAAAAAAATTATATGTAAATATAAATACTTACTTCTATAAAGAATTAACTTTAAACATTGGGCATATCGTAAAATATACTTATATAAATTATGTTAGCTATTATAGTTCAAATTATAAAAAATAAAACATTAAATTACATTAAAATTGTTTATAGCAGTACGGTATAGGACGACATTTCATCACGTCGATTAGTAAAATTGGAGCTATTTACAATTGCAGATTAAGAGCCAGCTTATCCTGAAAAAATTTCTTAATTTGAAAAAACAAAAAAATTGTATGGGAATAATTTATTAATTAATTTTGAAATAACTACAATGTTATGATTGTTTTACATTGTAAATAAATCGATCTGAGTGAAAGCTGAGTGAATCTAGATATTCAGTGAAATTATCAAGTACATTTTCAGTTAATATTGGACATTTTGATAATTTTATACGTTCGTGATAATATTTGAACTAAAACTAATAGCTTCACTTTAGTTGGGCGCCATATACAGTGTTGTGTTAAATTACCATAACTTTTTTGTGTATGTCATTTTTGACTAAACATAGGTACCTATTCTCCATTTAGTTTTACGTACAATAAGTACTTTCAGTATCGCTGAAAGCAGATACAGAGCGTACAAAACAAAATTTTTGGTTCAGCAATTATTGCAAATGTTATTAACTTATTTGTAGAAGTAGTGTAGAAGTAGTAGTGTAGTAGTGTAGAAGTAGTGTAGTGTAGTAGTGTAGAAGTAGTCTTAGTCTTGTAAATGGTCTATGTTTGTCACATCGCAATACAATCAATAAAAGACACATTTTTTCACTTGTTTTTTAAAAACTTAATGATTCAACACAAAGTTCCAACACAGGTTTAACTTCAAACCCGTTTTTTTTACAAAACGCCTGCTTTCAGCGACAAATACTAAGAGTATCTTTTGTACGGAAAATTGAATGGAGAATAGAAATATTTAATCAAAAATGACATACAATGCGACACAAAAAAGTTACGGTAATTTAAATTCAGAAGTTTTATATCGACAAATTGCTAATTGCCTGACCTTTTTTTGAGAATCAAACAAAAACCCGTTTAGGTTTTGAAATTTATATATTTAAACCGATTTTTCTCGAAAACAGATTACTTTTTCAATATAAAACAACATAACCATTTTTAATGGAAAACTCAGATCTATCAAATTTTACTGTTTAAATTTGAAAATAGCAATACGTAAAAAATTTTACCCGGGAAATGAGGGTCCATCATATGTTGGCATCTGAATTTTAAAAATTTCGACAAGCAAAAAAATTGGGGTAAATTTTAGCCGACGACCCCCCCCCCCCTCACAATTGAGACGCCCCTGACTAAAATTTTTGATGATCTATTTCGACTTTTAATGAGCGTTCACGATGTCAAAATTCATAATTTTCCTTCAACCCATTTCGGAAATATTTTAAAAAAATTCATTTTTTGCGGTCCCCTTTAGGGGGGCGTAGCACCCTTAGGAAGCATTTCTCGACCCATGTTTATATGAAAAAATATTCTTATTGTTGGCAATAGAATCAAGTGGTAAAGTATTGGACACTAATTATGAGACACCCTGTATATTGTTAATAAATTATTTTGAACAAACTTTCACAAATCATCAGTCTGTGCCTGTGGCGAAGATCCTAAGGATTACATCCAAGTTTCTAGTAGTTCAAATCCACTTATGACTTTCAGTGTCTGTAACGAAAACATTAAGGCACAAAAATTAATCTCCAAATAACCCAAAATTTAGGTACCGCAAGAAGGTCTACAAAAGTGCTTAGATAAGGAAAAGCCTAGCCCTAGAATATAGTGGTAAAGACATAGAAGTATCTGTATTCGAAGTCCCCAGAAACGTTTAGAGCAGAAAGACTCAGTTGAAAGCCTCAGTATAAATGTGCCATCCCTATAGGGAGTATCCACGTCATAAGCAACCAACAGAGAGAGTATCCTACTCTCACCAGGTCCAGAGATAACACCAAAGACTCAGCTAAACAGAGGAAGCAGCTGTGGGAAGGAACCAAAGAATAACGAGTCTGCAATCAGCACCCTGCTCGTGATGAGTCAGGTTGAGCTGTTGGAAGATTACTCGGTAACCCAAACTAGTATGTCTTTTTAATGTAAAAATTGGCTAGGAAGCTTACACCAAACTTGATTTAATGGAGTATTTTTTTGGAAAAATATTCGGAGGACGAAAGTGTCACATACTCAAAGATTTGACGTTAAATCTAACTTACTCCCATATTTGGCAGGATTTTCATATTTTACAAGGTTAACAGAACAGGCTAACGCAGTGTCAAACACAAAAAATTAGTTACAATACTTCTTACCCTTCCCCTACTCTTCGTCATCCAATTCATCCAAAACCAGCATCCTAGGCTTCAACAAGGCCACCCTGTTGAACTTCTCGCTCTTGTACTTGGTCTGGATGGCTTGCTGATCCTTCAGAGGCGAGTCGCTGAAGGTTTTCTGCTGCCTCTGCACCACCGGGCTCAACTCCTTCAGAGTATAACCGCTGGCATTCTGCAGTTTCTCAGGCCAGGGCTTCTGCTTGGACAGCGTGTGCCTGGCCAGAGCTATGGAGGCAGCTGCCAGCTTCGAGGGGAAGTGGTCCAGGTAGTCCTCGCCTTCGAGCAAAGCTAACTCGCAAATATACTGAAAAGAAAATAGACAAAGGGTGAGTCATATTCTATATCAATATGTATTCACTAGTGCTGTGATTTCTTGCATATTCAGTGTTATGTAATACAAAATATACATATTTTTATAACATTTGACAGTTTCACGAGTTTAACACTAACCTCGTAGATTTTTTCTTTTGATTTCTAAATACAGGAGTATTTAAAAATTAAAGCTACAAAAAAAATGTGACCTTCATCCAAAATTACTTTAATTACAAGTTACAGAAAGTTTTAAAATTAAAGAAAATATTTTTGTTTGTAACTGCGAAACTAATGACGCCTCACTTCAGTTTTTTTAATGGCGAAAAATCACTTGGGGGCAGCATTTCTGAGACCTCAGGATATCAGAGAAACTCCAGCAGGACTAGAGCTTGTCCCCGTATGTGGCAGTAGACACAATGAGTTACAAAATATGAGTGCTAGTTTATCGCGAGCTTTTAAATTTTAAAATTATATACTTACTATTCTGGTCCTTAAATCCATTTTCTGAGAAAAAATATAAAATTATTTTGCAACGAAAGGCAAAAAGTATCGTTAGTCATGTCGCAACAGTTTTAAAATTTGCTAATTGCAACTCAGACCATATTAAATACATCGGACATTCTATAAAGAATATGTATACAGGGTGTTTGGAAAAGTTGGTACAAAATTTAAGGAGGTGAAAGTAGAGCCAAAAGTAGTAAAGAAAGTTCGTATAAACATTGGTCCTCCGGAGTAGCGTTACTAAGATATAGCCCTCCAAAGGGAATTATCATTTGGATATTTTTTAAAATAGCTTTCTTTATGATTAAGATAATGGAATGAAAATTGTAGGTAATAATCATACCATAAGGGTCTTTAACTATCATAAGTTCCAAACGTAAGAACTTATAGCACGCGAAAGTGACAATCAGTATCATTACAACGAAACATGAAAGGCGCCTACTTTGTGAAAATGTTTAAAAAAATGTTACTGTTCTGAACCATACATTATATAAAAAATAATTATTTCTGACTAAACTACGCAGAATTCGAAAAAAAAGTAGGGACATTTTTTCTTCAAAAAAGTCTAATTCATTAAAAATAATATTATTTGCTTGATAATTCAAAGGAATAAAAAAAATTCTAAAAACTTCTGTAAAGAGCAGTTAGAATACTATCCTTATTTATAACCAATTTTAATTAAACTTTATTCTACTTTATTTATTTTATTTATTTCACTACATATTCAACAGGCAAATGTCCAGTTACAGAATACAAAACCAATGTAGCAATACAACACACAACGCATTCGAAAATATATGTCAATAAATAGAATTAATAATAATAATAATTGAACATGGTAATATACCAGCACAAAATATAGTAGACATATACACTCATAAAAATATATATTAGATCAGCAAAACTATAGTAGATATAAAATATGTATATAAATGCATTAGACATAAATAAATAAATAAATAGTAGACATAAAATATATAAATACGTACAGGGTGATTCACAACTTATCCAAAAAATTGGGAATAGATGCGGCATGAGAAATGGAGTCAATATTGTAAAAAAATTTTGTAAAATCCTTATAGTTTCTGAGAAAAAAATTATTGAAGTTATAGCACATTAAGCCACTACATAGCTGGACAACTGTAGTCTCTAGTGTCATTCTCAATACGCGTGGAGAGCCATGTGACTCCTAATACTGAAATCCTTCGTAGCGGTAGTTTTTACCTGTTATCTGTGGTATTTACATCAATTTTTTTAGTAGTTAGTGTCAAAAATGGCTTGCGTGTATAACAACTCAGAGTTGATGGATATCGTTTTAATTTATGGTGAAGCAAGACAACATTTGTATTATGGTGAAGTATTTGTGTTATGGTGAAGCAAGACATCATTTGTGTTAGTTTGAACAATTGCTGTTGCATCATCGGGTATATCAAATGATTTTATTATTTAAAAACACAAATTAATTGTATTAATTAATAAAGGCACAAGCAGTTGAATTTGCCGATATAAAATAGGTGCGATAAAATTCTATTTACATATTTCTTTCCTTGCGAAAGTTTTTGTCTGTTTTTATCACGCCGCCATACGGGTCGCATTGTGCGAGATCAGGTTTTACAGTGGACCTATTTCCAGTGCCGTGCAGAAGTGTATTTTTAAATCAATTTCGAACTGACCTCTTTGATTTTTTCTTTACAAAATTGTATTTGTAAGGGTCCCCTGTACATCCAGATTTTTTTTTTTTGATAAGTTCTGAATCACCCTGTATATACACACACATGCACTTATGCATATAGTTAGACACAAATCAATACAATAGTAAAAACAAAAATGCACCAAACAGCTATCATATTTATTGCTTTTTGAAGTAGAGCACAATCAGATTCAGATGTAATTTCTGTGAATAATTGTAGATCATCAGCATACAACAAAAGTGTACCCAATTAACATTCGCAATTATATCATTAATAAACATTACAAACAATAATGGGCCCAAAATAGATCCTTGTGGTACACCCGACCTCTGCTGAAACTTTTCAGATTTATACCCCCAGATTTGAACAAATTGGTATCTATTCTGCAGATACGACTTCAACAAATTAATCATTGGTATGCTGAAATCAAATGCTGTTGATTTATCCAATAAAATTCCGTGGTCGAGTCTGTCGAACACCTTAGAGAAGTCACTTGACTCTGTATGTCAAGCTTTTCAGCTATGTATTGACCTTTTGTGACCAAGTTAATAACCGTTGATCTGTTCTTCATAAAGCCATGTCGTTCAAAAGATATTGTATTTGAAACCCGACTGTAAATTAAGTTATGAAGAATAATTTCTAAAACCTTGGCAAAAGTACAGATAAGTAATAGGCCTATAATTGGTCAGTTCAAGTTTTTCACCTTTTTTGTAAAGAATATGACCAGAATATGCCCCATATTCTGGCCAGTTTCCAAAGATCGGGAAAATAACAGGAATTAAGGATTACGTTAAAAATAAACGCAAGTGGTTCCGCCAGACCAGTAGCACGATCTTTAACGAAAAATGAAGGAACTAAGTCTGGGCCCATGGTCATAGTAGGTTTAATTCTTTTAATGGCATTAATAACATCAGTTTGACTAATAGAAATATTTGATGATGCTGATGGAGAATTCAAGATATAATTATTATTTACCATGCTTGGTAGGTACCGTAAATGATTTGGAAAAATAGTCAGCAAAACTATTAGCTATTAGACATCAAAAGCTAAGGCTGAATTTACGGCCCTCTTTTCATAATTCTCGTTAAAGAATAATGTTTAACATTTGCTATAAATTACAAATCGTTTTATTAGCTTTGTTGCTGTAATCACTTTTTCCTTTATCGAGTGTAATATTGCATTCAAGTCCCTTTCTAGTATCACCCAAAGAAGTTGCAATTCTAGTACTCACCATAGCTAGATGGATGGTTTTTGGGTCCATCGCGTACTCCGCGTACAGGTGCTGAATGAAACCATACGTGGTGGGAGGTTGCATCTTAAACCTGAGAACCCTGAGGATGAGCTGCTCCATTTTCAGAACCTGACGTGCAGTGAAGGTATCCCCCGTCAGATAGGACCATTCTTGGGCGTCGATGGCTTGGTACTCTTCCATTTTGGACGCCAACATCATGGCCGCCGCTCCGACCAATTGGAATTTGCTGCGAGTCTAGAAATACGTTGAAATTTCATTGTGCACGTTAATCGAGTGATGGAAATAACCAACCACGGATATTTGGCTCAAGAATCTGTCGACGTAGTTGACGCTTAGATGGACGGTCTGGTCGCAGAATTTGTACTCGTCAGAGACGCTGACCAGCCAGTCCACCAAGATGCTTCTAGTTTTCCAGCTCAGGTCCACCTGCTTCAGCATATAGTTGGGTTTGACGCGGGATCCTTCAGATTCCGCTTGGGTCAGGTAACTCCAAATATCCTATAGATATGCAGGCAGAAGTGAAAATAAAAATATTGCACAAAATATGCAAGTGCAAGTAAATAAACATACAATATTTCATATGAAGTACTAAACTTAACAAATGCCCCGCATCTTTTACACGAATCATGATAGATGGTATGGTATTCGCAACTCAACTTTTTCCGAATCTAATTTACATTTTTCTATTATTAAAAATAAGAAAAAAATTCAGTGAACATATGGTCGCAAACATTATACAGGGTGATGCACAAACGGTGACCAAAAATGAGACCTCGTATTCATTGGTGAATTTTTATCTCCCAGCTAACAATTTCATGTTCTATAAAAATCGTAAGAACGTTTCCAGAGCAAATTTCATAGAGCAATGTTTGTTCTAAGAACATTTTCAAAACGTTCTTACAACACTTATACCATGCATAAAAATGGGCACCGCTCTATAGAACTTTTTGTTCGTTAAACTGTTCTGTAAGGTCTGCAGGAAATATTTATAATAATAATAATAATAATAATTTATTTAATCCATAAAATCATAAAACATGACATCAGACAGGTCAATAAAAGTCAGTTTACAAAACTACAACACATAAAACAGAAAAAAGTAAAAAATGTGAGTAAAATATATTTTTTAAGTAACAAACTCGTGTATATTATAAAAACATTTCCTAATTAGATAACTCTTAAGTTTAGTTTTAAAAAGATTATAATTTAATTCAGTCTTAATGTCTAGAGGTAACTGATTCATGAATTTAATACCCATGTATGACGGAGATTTTTCATAAAACGATGTTCTATGAGAAGGTATTCTTAATATATTGCCATATCTAGTCTGGTAACTGTGACTGTCAGCGTTTCTAGCAAAATAACTTCCCTTTTTTAGAACCTCTAATATGCACTTATAAATATAAATACAGGGAAAAGTTAATATATTATTTTCTATAAAGTAGGGCTTACAAGAAGTTAGTGAAGGAATTCCAAATATTAATCGGATAATTCTTTTTTGTGAAATAAGAATTCTATTAACATTGACGCTACTGGCACTACCCCAAACAATAACATTAAATGACAAGTGGCAATAAATTATTGAGTAATAAATGTCAATCAGCTTTTTGGTATCAAATATGGACTTTAACTGTAGTAAAGCATAGTAGCCACTATTTAACTTTTTGCATACATATTCAACATTACTGTTCCAGCTCATATCACAGTCAATAAAAGTACCTAAAAATTTAGTAGTATCAGATAGTTTGATTATTTTGTCATTTACTGTAACATCAAAAGAGGATATACGTTTATGACGGGAGCCAAATTGCATGCATATAGTCTTCTCAGCATTTAATACTAATGCGTTCTTATTACACCAAATTGTAAATTGGGTCGATAAAGTATTTAAATAATTTCGGAGTCCTTCATGACTATCCGCGGCAGCTGCAAGTGTAACGTCATCGGCGTACAATACAGTGCAATCAGTACTAACATGAGTTGGAAGATCATTTATAAATATTAAAAAAATGAGTGGACCAAGGATTGAGCCCTGAGGAACCCCGAGATCAACATTTTGTGTATTGGAATAGGTATTATTAAGCTTTACACATATTTTTCTAAACTGTAAATATGACAAAAGCCACGAAAGAAAATTGCCTCGAAAACCAACTGCATACAACTTTTCTTTCATGAAAGTATGATCTAAGCAGTCAAATGCCATTGTTAAATCGAAATAGAGTGCCCCCACATATTTCCCTTTATCAATATTTTTATAGATATATTCAACAAATGTATAAGCAGCTGTCTCGGTAGATTTCTTAGGACAAAACCCGTTCTGGCATTTGGTCAATATATTGTACTTATTAAGATAAAGAATCATTTTATTGTATATTATTCTTTCAACAATTTTGGATAAGACTGTTGGAACAGTAATGCCTCTATAATTTCGAATACATAATGGGTCGTTCTTTTTAAATATAGGTGTAACTACACCAGTCTTTAAAATATTTGGAAATTTACCCTGTTCAACAGATATATTTATTAAATAAGCCAAAGGTGAAGAAATATGTAAGCCTATATTTTTAACAACTTTTGTTGGTATACAATCAATGCCCATGGAATTCGTATTTTTTAGGTTATGAATAACATTCATTACATCATTCGCATTTATATTACTATAGTAAAATGTATTATACATACACAAGTTTGTTACTGTACAATGGTTGGAAATTTTACTACCAAATTGCCGCAGTACAACAGTCTTAGCTTCGGAACTAAAATAATTTACAAAAGCATTTGTTAAAATGTGAACATCATTTACAATGTTATTATCAATATGTATTTCAGTGGGCAAATTTCTCTTTATTTTGCCATTTTTTTCCCCAACTAGTGTCCATATGTATTTTTGTTTTTGGAATGAGTTTTTATTTACAATCAAATTTTCATAGAATTGTTTTTTAGTATTATTAATTTTTATTTTGTAATCACGTTTAAGTGTTTTATAATACAATTCAATATCATTATCTCGAAAATTAGTTTTTAGCCAAAATAAATCTCTTAATTCTTTACTCATTTCAATAATATCCTTAGTAACCCATGACTTTGTCTTATGTTTTGTATAAGTTACTGACCGCATTGGGCAAAATAAATCTAATGAATATAATACTATATTGACAAATGTATTATTTCACAATATGGCGACAGAAAGAAAGGCTTTATCTTGTACTTTCAATATGGATTCTCACTAATATAACATTTTGTGTCAATTGTAATGATTATAAAGCAAATATGCGTAGAAAGCAGCTACTATAACAGATCTATGCCATTTAATATCCACAAGTTAGTTATAATTTATTTGAGGCGTGTTCACTGTTCATATTTGTTTTTTTTGTTTTATTGGGATTTTCGCCTCATCTTGAAACTATTCTATTCTAACAGTAGGTTGAAAAAATTGTATTGTGGTAATTTCAATTAATTTAATCTTGTTTAATAAAATTATTTAACTTCAGCATCTAGAAGTGTAAAAGAATAAGGTTTGGAGTGGTCGAAATTAAATATGTTACTAAATTTCTATAAGGAAAAATCAATTTCTATTAGTAATCAAATAAGTCTCATCTATCGTAATGAAATTATCTTTCAGCAATCAGATAATTTCTATAAGTCACGACCATATTATACAAATTTCCCCGTTACGCTTTGATCAAAATATTTCGTCCTTTTATAGGCAGGTCTTGTTAGATGTGGGCCTAGTATCTATATCTACATAGATAAATTATTTTCTTGAGAAAATGTTAATACGCCAAAATAATTAAGCTTCAATATGATAACGTTAAAAATTATTTACTTGCTTGATATATGTAATGACATTTAAAAAAAAACACGTCAATATAAATCAAGTTTACATTCAAAAATAGATTGAAAAAATCAATGTATTATAACAATTTTAATCCCTTATTTAAAGAAGTTCATAAATAAGGGATTAAAATTGGTAATTTAAAAAAAAATGTCATCACATATATCTAGCAAGTACCTAAATAATTTTTAACGTTATTATTTTCACGTATTAACATTTTCTCAAGAAAATAATTTTTATATGTAGGTATAATAGTGATATTATTTTCAACAAGATATGTTGCACAAAACTCGTTCACCCAACACATCAAAATAAACTCTTGCAACATGGCGTCAAATAAAGTATGGTTACCTATATGGTATTGTAGTTCTATATAGCGTTTTTATGGAACAAAAAGGCTTGTATTACTTATTTGCTCTATAATAATTTTATAACAACTGTATTATTATTCCCTATAACTGCCTTAAAGAGCTTTTTCTCTTAAGTTCGATAGCAGCTTCCATATCTGTAATTTGTTATCCGTAGCAGAATGGTAACTTTGCAACCCCTTACACAATAGTTTTCTAAATAAACTATAAGCGACATTACGGAATAATTTTATAACAGTGTCACAAGAGATGGTATAATTCTATAAGGCACTATTTTGCATCGGTTTTACAATTATTTAATTCTATAAGCACCGTTGCTGTAAAATTGTGTTACTGTATACACTTATAGGGCTACATTAGCAGTTATCTTATAAATGCTCTATAAATTATGCTCTAAGAACGTTCTTGCCACAAATTTATAAAACAATTCAGTTTCTGAAGGCAAAATAGTCTCATGTGCCACTTTAATGCAACAATTCAGTGTTCTAGATACAACTATAAAACATTAACAGAATATAAAACTCGTATTACTCTAAATTTATAGAACTATTTTGCTAGCTGGGCTAGGACGCATCGTTCAAAAGATACAGTGTGTTAAACTTAAAAAAAATATATTTCTATTTTTTTTTTTTAATAATTTAAAAACTATTATTTTTCTAAATAAATTAGTACGCCACTGGTTTATGGTAACAATCATGATATTTTCCAATTCATCTTTCAATTTTCTACGAATTACTACTCTGTTATTTTTTCGAAAACAGTGTGAATTTCGAGTAAAACTTAAAAAACTAATGTTACTAATTTCTTTATTCGATTAAATAACCGAATTATTATACGGGCGGATCTGTTTTGAGGTGGATGTGAGAAAAGAGAAAAGTGTAGATCCCTAGATCTGAGCGAGGTCCGAAACCATTTCAAAATTGCAAAAATATTTAAAAAATTTAAAAAATATCTATTTTATCTGAGTTTTTTACTTATCTCTTGGTACCTTTGCACAATATATTGTGCAAAATTCAATTCTAAAACTTTTTTCCTCTGCAATATTCTTCCAAAATGCATAGGTTCCAAGATATAAGTAAAAAACTCAGATAAAATAGGTATTTTTATTAAATTTTTTAAACATTTTTGAAATTTTGAAAATGTTCCGGACCTCGCCCAGATCTAGGGATCCACACTTTTATTAGGTATGTGAGTTGTATTGAAGGTATTCCAGCAAAAATGAGCTTGCCTCCTTTACATCCAAAAAGTGGGATATTTCGACAGATCGCCCTGGTTTATAGTGTTTGTCATGTCATTTAAGTAAAAGTGTTTTCAGTTCGTTTTTCAAGTTTCACTCGAAAATGAGGCTTTTTTCGAAAAACATAACAGAGTAGTAATTTGTAGAAAATTGAAAGACGAATCCGAAAATATCATGATTGTTATCGTATTTAGAAAAAGGCCTCAGATTTTGGACAATGTTACATAGTTACATTTTGTCCATCATAAAAAAGTGTAACATTTGTCAAATTTAAAAGGATCGTCGTAAAATAAATGAAACACCTAAATGAAACATGACCTTTTTTAATTTTTGACCAGAGAATTGCTTCCAAAATTTTGTCGGTGAAATAATAATCCTAAAGAAACTATCTACTATTAGTTTAAGCATTTAAAAAGATATAGGTAGACATATTTTTAAGAAATAAAAAATATATATTTATGGTTATAAAATTTTTTGTTGTTTTTGTATGTGTGATATTAGAGTACCTATTCGCGTACCTACCTATCTCTGTATTTCGTTGTATGTATTTAGTTACCAAAAGGTGTTCCATCTAATATTTCTTTACCAATTTATTCAATAGGTAGGTACTTAATCTTGTTATATTTTCAAGCAGACTAAAATCAAACAACATCAAAATCATCAAACATCAAACATCGAACATGAAAAGAAACACGAATTATTTGGTCAGCTAGATACACCACCAAGATAATTTTTATTAAATATTAAGCACTTAGGAAAAGAACGTCTTAAATTTATAAAAAAAGTACCTAGTCTGAAAATAAGCATACCAAACATACCTTTCGGTATTCATCATTATGAAACAAAGCGAGAGGAAAACCATCTCTATCACTTTCCTTTTCACTAGACACTACACTTTTTTCTTCAATTTTCCAAAAAGTATTTTCGAAAGATTTCTCGTCTTCCTCCGGCTTAATTTTTATCTATAATATTTTAATAATTTTCTTACTGGCTTATTTATTACTATAAAAACTATGGCTTACCGTTATTTCTCCAATATCTTCGTTATTTCTCTTTGTTAATTTTACTCGTTTCGCTTTATGTCTTACACCATTGCTCAAAGACTGGAAAGTCGTTCTATTTTCTACATACTTTTTTGTGATAATCTTCTCTTGAGCACCATTATAAATATGTTTCACATGCTGGAAAGCATGCTGCTGATAATTTTCTTTATCTTCGTGTATCTGAAAAGTAGCCATTACTTTTCCCCCAAAGATTTTTTAGTTTATTCAAGTGTAATATGTACAATAATTAAAATATAAAATTTCGTTCGATAAAATGGTGACTCAGTTAGAAAAATGTACTGCGAGAAGTGCGTATAGCTAAAAGTGACAATGATAAACTGACGTTTTTTATGTTTTTTATTTGAATTTTTTGTTTCGGTAGTCTATTCATATTACTCATATTAATTTCCAGATAATTAATGTATTTAAGAAAATATCTGATTTTTACATTACTTTTCACAATATGGTTACTAATTTTTATGGAAAGACAACAACTGATAGAAAAAATAAGAAAATTTGACTAAATCAGAATATTTGAAATTGGCGCTAACAATGTGAATACATTTTTCTTAATGTTGGTAATCCTACTGGAAGACGCCATCTTTATTTTATAAACGTTTGTCAGCCGTCAATAAAGAAATATGTTTGCTGTGAAATTCGATTTAAATATTGTAAAATAATGTGTTAAAACCTAATTTAAAGTGAAAGGACATTGTTGACATTAATTTAAGATAAAAATATCACTAAAACATTGCTCTACTTTGAGGTGATTTGCGTGTTTCCCATTCATCAGTTTATAATGTAATTAATTTTCTTTCTAATAAAAGACTACCTTTTCAGTGAGAGTGGTTTTTTATTTAAATATTATGTCTGTACATTATAAATTTAAGTCAGCCCTAGAATATGATACGGTTACTTTCGATGGCCTACATATTTCTGTAAAGGACCTGAAAAATGCCATCCTCCAGCAGAAACGAATCGGTAAAAGTACCGATTTCGATTTGCAGGTTACTAACGCACAAACTAAGGAAGGTGAGTTCTTTTACTTAATCGTTATTGTACCATATTTATAGTCATATTTTTTTTCAGTATATGATGATGAAAATGCCTTAATTCCTAAAAACACATCACTTCTTATCGCTAGAATACCCACAATTGTACAGAAAACAAAACAGTGGGAAGGCTATGGTGGTGATAGTACACCCCCTGCCAAGGTCGACGAAGGGGGGCCGATTGCCAAAGCAGTCGATTTGTCTAGTTTAGATGCCCCTGAAGATGACAAAATTAAAGCCATGATGTCTCAGTCGACTCAAGATTATGACCCAAGCAAGTAAGTAGCAAATATGTGTATATAAAAAAAAATTATCTAACATGTTTATATTAGTTATATGAAAATACGTGGTGCCAATCAAATGGGTGTTGTCCCACCTAATTATAGATGCTACAAGTGTCATCAAGGTGGTCATTGGATTAAAGACTGTACGTTTGGGCAAGGTCCAGTAAGTATTAATTTTTATCTTGCATACAAAGTATTTAATATATTTTCCATTAGGACCCTATAGAAATAAAAAAGAGCACTGGTATACCAAGAAGTTTCATGGTCCCTGTAGAGGGACCGCAAGTACAGGGTGCTATGATGACTCCAAATGGATCTTATGCTGTTCCAGTTCTGGACCATCAAGCCTACACCCAAAAGTCCACTCCACCAGCTCCGGTTCCTGAACCAAAACCGGAGATTCCTGAGGATTTACTTTGTAATATTTGTTCCGATTTGTTAACGGATGCTGTTATGATACCTTGTTGTGGTAACTCTTTTTGTGACGAGTGTATTAGGAGCGTTTTACTGGAAAGTGAGGACCACGAATGTCCAGATTGTCATGAAAAGGATATTTCTCCTGGCACTCTCATACCAAACAGGTTAGTACAGTATACTTTAACTTTTTTTTGGGGGAGTTTCTTAAGTTTGTTTAATTCTTTGTAGGTTTTTGCGGAAATCTGTGGGGACTTTTAAAAATACTACGGGTTATGTGAAGAAGCCGGTGTACAGGCAAAAACCAGAACCAAAACCTGTGGAAAACACCGAAATTAAAAACAACAAAGAGGTAAGTCTTGTAAGAGTGGTCAGAAATGTTGAAAAACTTAATTTTATAAAGGGCTGTTTATTTGAATATCTCGATATTTCAGTCAACTCCGCCACAAGAACCAGAGTCCACTGAAAAAGCAAAATCTGATGCGGAGGAAAAGACCGTCATTTCTGAAGCAGATTCTACAGAACAAGCCAGGAATGATCAAAATATAGACTTTTCAAAGGTAAGTGATTATGATAATTTTGTAAATAATTATTTTATTAAATTTTCAATCAAGTAATACCACAAAAAAGTCATCGACAAAGACAATTTTAAACCTTTGCGACATGATTGGGTGTTCGAATATTCGTACTTTTATTTGCAAGCGGATTTATTTTTATCAAATTTTAAATTTGCATTTGATTTTGTGGATTTTTAGCGAATGCGAATACACAAAAGAGAAAAATTTATAAGAAAACGTGTTTAATTTTTAAAAAGAATCTATTTTTATATTGCAGCAAGTATTTGATAAAAACATGAAACCGGTGATATATCGGAGTGATTTTCTTGTAACTCGCGTTGATACATTTTAAATGTATTAATTGCACATTTTTTAGGATATTGATATCAATGAGCCCGCAAAATCAGAATCGGAATCGATTCCAGAGGGACCACCGGGAGTGTCTCCAAGAAGTTCTCCTAAGGACCAACATATTCACAGGGTGAATTCTTCCAGGGAACCTAGAGAAAGTAAATAGATTTTTTAATATTCACTCTTTACCAAATTTCCTTACAAACTTTCTTTCATTTTCTTGTGTGTTGTTCGATTAAAATTTTTCTCTCTTTTCAAGGTCGTCCAAGTCGTCACACCAAACACAAGAGCGATTCCCCAAGGAAGAACACCCGTCACCGACGATCGCCCAACTATAGTGACTCCGGGTAAGTTCATTTTAAGAATTAAAATATTGCATAATATCGAGTAAGTACATGTTAAAGTAACGATTATCATATTAGTATTTCTGTGTAACAATCAGGTTTAATATGTTATTTATGATTTAAACACTCATTTATAGGTCCGTTGTTTTTGCTCACAAATCGAGAAATGAAACCAAGTAAGTTGTGGTATTATAGATGTATATTTGTGTAATGTGGGTAGTAGTTGATCTAACCTCAACTTCCGTTTAATTAAATATTTCTTTTAGTGATTCTATAAAATTCCTCAAATATTTTATCTGTCGTATTATAAAAAAAAATATTGTTCATTGCTAAAGTGACTTGAAAACAGTTTAGATGAAACGGAATATTTTTGATGTATTGTTGGATACTTTTAATCGTAATCAAGCCGTAGTTTATTTCAATTAACTGTATTGGCCTAGTGAATTTGATTATGCATGTATTGTAGTAAGGAAGTGGGTGTAGTTTTGAGTTTTACGATTTTTTCCCCAAATTCCAGCAAATTTTTATCAATTAATGGAATAAACTTTAAAACGAACTACAGGGTGTTTTTAAATGAACAGGGTTTGTAGCGGCCGGGAATACCGGGAAAAGTCAGGGAATTCGTTATTCTTCATAAAAAACAGGGAATAGTCAGGGAATTTTAAAAATATTCATGAAAGTCACGGAATTTGATGTTGGCAACTGGAAATTTTGTGAAAGCCGGTCCTGGGTTCTTGAAAGAGAAAACTATTTGTGGTTTTGAAACCTTTATAAGAGGTTCTTCAGGTATAAAAAGATTATGGGCTTCAGTTGAGAAAAAATTTAATGCATAAACACCAATTAGTATGTAAAAATGAACTACAAGTGACCTGGATTTTATTTTGAAAATCCGGGAAAACCTGGAAAAGTTAGGGGATTCATTCTTACTTTTGAACTATGAACCCTGATGAAGTAGCAAAAATGGTACCAGTGAATGTAGAGCCAAAAATAAGAGGATTGAAGTAAAAATACCTTTTACGAACGTTGCACCCCTGAGGCGATATCCCCCTCTTAACTCATTGTGTCGCAAAATGTTCGATCAGTTTTTGTACCTAGTAGCACAAAATTTAGTGAAGGGATATTTTTTTGATTTGTCTCGAAATTATTATAATTTGGGATATAATTAAAGAAATAATAAATGAATTTTTAACAAAAAACATATCTTTATTGGTTTTTGTCAGGTGGTACCACAGAAGTACCATTGTGACATTTCGTCATTTTTTTTAAATGTAAATATTTATAAAAACAAAAGATTGCTCAGGCTCTAGAAATGAAACAAAAGAAAACAGTTCTTTTTGCTGTTTAAACATAGCGGTACTTCACAAGTCTGACATTGTCATGGGCTTCGCACTTGGTAATCCTTGGTACTACAAATTGCTCAACGCCTCCGTGTACCACGAATGGGCTTATGGTCTGCTGAATGAAGTCGGATGTTTTTTGGAACAAATGGTTTATGTGCTTTTATGCGAACAGCTGGTGAATCATTTCTTTTTCGTTTAGGTGCATATATGNTAAGTTATCAAACATTTTTCATTAATTAATAGCAAATTATTCTTAATGTTATTATTAAATTACCAGCTTATTCACAGAAAGTGTCAATTTATTAATATGATAAATAACAATTTATTTGTTATGGCATCGGCCTACTTTATTTTTACAAATTTTCACAATTGCCCCTTTAGTGAACGATGATGCATCTAATTGTTTTTTGCTAGAAAACTATCGGTTTTATCGAAAAATTACAAGAGGTAAAAGAGTTGTGCAATAAATCAGTCTTCCCAATAAATATTTTTAAATAAATAATTTGCCTCACATAAAAAATTTCTAATAAAATATTGCAAAGGAGTTGACTGGTTTCACTCCTTTATAAAATATGCCAATGATCGAAAAAATATTTAAAAGTTGTCTTTTTATTAGTAGGATGTTCATACCAAGTTTCGTGTCTCTAGCATTCCTCATGTTAAAGAAAAAAATTAAAATGTGAATTTCAATCCCCTCCTTTAAGAGGGTATATCGCCTCAGGGGTGCAACTTTCATATAAGGTATTTTTACTTCAATCCTCTTAGGCCGGTGTCCCATGCATCTGAATTCCGATGATATGAAGGTCCGAAAGTGTTCCTATTGGTTAATATACATTCAAATTTTTACCGCTCATTTTCATCTGAAATTTTTTAAATTCATACGACGTTGGAAAAAGTAGAAATAATTTTATCTTTTATCCGAAATCGTACGTTTTTTAACCTCACTTTTTTATTTCTTAACATGCTATGATTGTTGTTTGGTATATTTACAGTCAAATAAATGTTATATTATAATGTCGAATGTAGAAGATATAATACTACGTATATTTTCTACGATATATACCTATGGTTGTCATTTGAAAATGTTTCACCTTCATCTTGTAATAAATTCCATGGTTCTATATTTGATTTCTATGAGATTAATTTCGGATGCATGTGAATTATAATTTTATCGTACGTATGAATTAAAATATTTTCGGATATCGTACATCGGAATTCGGATGCATGGGACACCGGCCTTATTTTTGGCTCTACATTCTCTGGTACCATTTTTGCTACTTCATTTAAAAACACCCTGTATATTTGATAGAAGATAAGAAGGAAAGTTTGTAATTTGACTTACATGGTGCCTTGATTTATAGGTCTGCAGGCTATTCACATAATAAGTAAAAAACAAATGAATTCTAATGGTTTTTTAAAGACTGTTTAAAACAATTGATGAAAAGTTAAATAGAATTATAGATAAAGCTAAACTATATCAACTTATTGTTCAGGAGCAATATAAAAGTAAGAAATATCCCTAGAAATATCACATTTTTATTTTTGCATGGAGATTTTCTTGATTTTGGCAAAAATTTATCGATTGTAAACGTTTACATTTAATTATAATTTATCCTTTTCCATTTTGTATTTACATAGAAAACAGTGTGGTTGAGCAAGTGTACAATTATCTGAATGTCGCATTTCGTAAGACATTGTTCTTTTGTCAGACAAATAAACAATAAAATCTCTAAATTTGCCATTTCTTAAAGATATTTTTAAAAGTCCTTTGGTTAAATGTAATTTGCTTAATTTTTTGAATGCAAATTTTATCATTTACCGTTGATGTAGGACTCGAGAGGATAGACCGGGCACCCCAACAGTTGACGAACCGACTGGGTCAAGTTATAATCCTCCGTCGAATCCTCCATTTAACAGCAGTGCCGCTCCACCAGGCACTCTTCCGCCAATGATGGGAAACATGGGTGCTCTTCAGGTAAGACGATAAATTTTTCGTAAGGCGTACAGGAATCCGGAAAGTATGAACACAAAAATTACGGGTGATTCTACTCGTAAAAATAACGGCACAAAATTGTGTGACAATTTTTTATGAAGCACTATAGCATTTGAATGGTCTCTTATTTACTAGCAAATTGATAATAACCGTTTCCTTTGCAGTGAATACTGGAAGTGGTCACAATTTTTTAGTCCGTGAATAATGAATTCTCCAATACGGGAACCGCGAATAAGGAGCTTTGATTGTATTTACTATGTACTATATACATACAAGCTGTCTCCTAAAAAACACCTCAAGTCATAACTTATTTGTAGTCTGATTTTGAAAAACAAAAAATTAAATTTAAACTTTTCCAAATTAAATCATAATTTCGTAATTAATACTATTAATTTTTTACTATATTAACCATAAGTTGGTAAAGGATAGATGAAAAATGAAAATTGTTACGAAAATATTCATTTTTCACCCAATTCTTGTATTTCAGAGAATATATTCTAAGAAAATATAAGTATTTGGTATCATTGAAGCTTATAACATGTGCTGTACAGTAAATCGGTTACATTTTATTTTCTAAAATGTCTGTATAAGTAGTGTCTAAAATGTCCAGACAGTTCTCTGTTTTTAGAAAATATGACATTTTGAAACGACATCGTCAAAAGTAATGAATATAACTAGGTGAATTCAAAAATGTTTTCTGATCTTATTAAAAGTGAAATAAAAATACAAGATATTTCTTGAACAATTTCAATATCATTATTTTTATATTAATTACAGTTCGTGCGATATTTGTTGAGATATAATTCCGAAAAAAGAATAAGCCCATAAAGTTCTGTTATCGGAACTACTGTAACAATTTACCGTGGCAAGGGTGTGCCTTGAAATTTTCTTGGAAAAA
Organism: Anoplophora glabripennis; assembly: GCF_000390285.2. Classification (NCBI taxonomy): domain Eukaryota; kingdom Metazoa; phylum Arthropoda; class Insecta; order Coleoptera; family Cerambycidae; genus Anoplophora; species Anoplophora glabripennis. The sequence continues at coordinate 315,974 of NW_019416391.1, read as the reverse complement.
TTGTCTTAAAACAAATACTCTTCCACTGAACTAAATTCCTTTCTTTTATTTTTCACCTTCATTAATTTATTTTAATAAGAATTACACTAACAATGCACAGAACGATACATTTTTAGTTTTGTTTTGAATAACTTTTTATTACTAACTATTTACTATACCCGAGTACCATAAAAATGGGCAGTGATTCATATCCAGCACTTAGACGAGTAAGAGAGGTGAGCGGTGCTGGGGACAAAATTCCATAAGCGTGCTAATTGAGAAGGGGTCAAAGAACAGAAAATTATAAAAAATAAGTTCACGGTGAATATTTACTTCAAAAGGCTAATAAAGGTTGTAATCCTCTCAACAGTTGTTGAGTGCCGTCCTTTCGTTCGGCGATGGTCCACCACCACCCAATTCGGGGATATTACACTTTATCACTTATAATACACAGAATAAACTACCGCCTACTATCTATCACTTCAGTCGAAAATCCTTCCAAAAATGCCTGCCGTTTCCTTTGGATATTAACATCTTGCCATACTTTTATCACCGTATGACCTTAAATTTTCCATGTTTCGTTCGTGTAAATTATTCTACAATTTATTTTTCGAACTTCTAATACTTGTCTTAAATAGTTTCTTCACCATATCATTATTTTGTCTTTTACTATCAGCATACCCTTTCGATTTCATTTTATAAAACAGAAATTCATGTCACGCACAGTTTGCAAAAGCACCCTCCTGGATATTCTAGGCAAATTTTGATCATGTGAGATAGCAGCTTGAATTTTTTTTATTGTCAGAAGCTCATTTTGTGCATATTTTGTGACGTCAACATCTATATCTTTTTCCTTCCACGAGTTTCCACCCTTTTTTTCTGTTTTGCAGTCGAGTCTTTGCCACTTCTTATTGCACGATATACACTTCTCACCAACACTCTTGTTAGTGAACTGCACATTTCAACTGCACCACACACTCATATTTTGGTTTCGCTCTATAAGCCCTTCATACACGTTTTTTATAATCTGATATTCCTGTTTTGTTAGATGAAGACGCTTATATTACGAGAACATGCTGTAAAGCTTGAATTACTCTCTATTTTAAGAATACAAACTCAAAATCTCTAATAAATTAATTACAATCACAATTAAATTAATGGAAAGATATTGTCGGACTTCTCCTGTGCGTACGCCTATTTGCCTGTGGCGAGAGGAATACTCGGATCCAAATGAACGCAGCCCAATTGATACACCAATAAAAGTCTAGAATTTGCTGCAGCAGAAGAATTCCCAAAATTGTGCAACTTTGCAAACGGCTCGTACTTCTCTTTGTGTTGACTGCTAAAAATGGTGAGCCGGATTAAAGATGAAATCACTGCCTATTATTTTGATACCCGACTATAGTTATTATTGGTGTAATGTTAGTTGGGCATGTAACCCATAGAGCAGTTGTTTCCCGCAATATCAACAGTAATTAATCTTGTGTGTGGGATTAGATATCGAGGGCGTAATATCAGAAGGGCGTAAGAGCCACTATAGTCGGTTTTGGGTTTTTAGGGCGTATGACCTCATTTAATCAATTCGCTTAATATGTCAGAAGGGTGTATATATTCATAAACATCAACACTCTATTCTAACGCATTTTACTTAGGCATATGAACCAATTTTGCAAAACTATAATATCAGAAAGGCGTATGCCTGTAAAATTTCAGATTTGACTCATACGCCCTTCTGATATGACGCCCTCGATATATTTTGCATACCTAAATTTTTGGTATTGGAGAACATTATTTGATTTTTTGTTTTTTTGGGAAGATTTTGTAAAATAAAATATTGAACTTGTTTGAATTAGCTTAAAAAAATTTGCTAAGTACATTTTTTATTGCTTCAGTATTTGGCAATACCTAATTAATTTGTATTACTCAGGGTCCACCACAAACGGTTCCAACCACCTACTCAAACCAGGCACCATTGGCACCTTTTCCGCCGACACAAGGACCTCCTCCGAATTTCAGGCTACCACCCCCTGGAACGGTGCCCCCACCTTATATGCCCCCCGGGTAAGCATCACAACAAGCTATTTTCTATTATGCAAATATGTCGAGGGTTTAATAATTATATTTTTCTTTATCGCAGACCTTATTCCGTTCCTCCGAGAGCCTTGTTCGACACATCTAGACCTCCCCTCGGAGGCCCACCACCGTCGTATCAGAACTTTCCTCCTGGCGCCAGGGGCCATCGGGACTACGGAAGAAGGATGAGAGAACGGACACCCCCGGGGTAAGAATCAAACGCTCTTTAACGTATATCTTTTTACTTGACTTTTTTTTATTTTTTTTCAGTGTGATAGACGATCCTCTGGCAGCGTTCAATAAGATGCTGAGGGAGAAAGACGAGCGCGAGCGAAGGGCCAAGCAGAGGAACATGAGGCGCAGCTACAGCAGGAGCCGTAGTCGCAGTAGGAGCTTCAGTAGGTCACCGGTGAGGAGGAGAAGCAGGTCTCCCAGGAATGTGCGTCGATCCAGGAGCCGATCTAGATCATTCTCGCTGAGCAGGTCAGTCAAAAGTTCATAACGACTCGCTTAGTGGTGAGATTTGCATTAATGGAGGTTATGTGTTGCTTTCGCCTCTGGGAAAAATGTAATAAACAAGGTGTGCCGGTTAATATTACCACCAGAAGGTGGCAGTAAAGGGTTCACATTGCACAAAATTCTATTTATTTTTGTCTTAATACTGTAACAAGAAAGGTGCAAGTCAGGCTTTCGTTTGCGCCTGCCGCAGTGGCGCAATGCTGTACGGGTGCCCACTATTACCGCGCAGTGCACTCCCGCCGGTTGATAAATATAACATTTTTTCAAATACCATGTACCTTAGTTTTTTAAACATCCTGTATGTAAAAATTTGATAACGTTGAATAAATAAAAAGTTTGACCCGCCCCACGATCCGAACCATGGACTTTTGGCTTCGCAGTCGCAAGGTTACAAACTGAGCTAGGGCGGCCTGTTGGTGAGTGAAGTCTATACGGTGCATTTGAAAGTTTGGGTCCCTGCAGTTTTATTGCTATTGAGGATTACTTTCGCTGTACAGCAAAAATAAAACGCTCTCTCAACGGTAAAAATTAAGTATTTTTATTATAAACTAAGTTTGTGGAAAAAGACGTGTTGTTGGTTCGAGCATTTGTTGGAGAGTTCTCTCGACGTGGAGTCACTCGCAGAAGTACCTGGTCCTTGGCGCCAATCTGCCAGGGTCGTCTTCCGCGAACTCTGGTGAGTCTGGGCGGCGTCAGGCTGGCGCTTTTGACGCAACACTCAAAATGGGTCACTTGCGAACATGTGTACCCACACTATAATAACGTCTTTGAAAAATCAGATCTGGTGCCTAAAGGCAAAATAATAATTAATCGTGACCCGAACGTCCTGGAAAAAGCGCCAAAGGCCAAAAACTTGTCTGTCTCCAACTCTGTCTAGACATCGGATATCTTTCGGTTGTCTCTCTCGCACCGAAAAAAAATTATTTTTAGCGGAAGAGGAAATTTCTCTTATAAGACTATAAGAAATTGCCTTCAGAATATGACTGGGTTAAAGGAAGGTCCGATGGAGGCTTTGCGCTTCGCAGCACCCGGGGAACGCTTGAGGACGAGAATTACCTACTGTGTTTAATATACGTAGATTAGAGCAATCTAATTATTATTCGCAATATTAACAATTGTACCAGGCGTGTCCAAAAAATAGAGGACGTCGACAATATCTCGGGAACTGTTCCTCGCAGAGTATTGAGAAAAAATTTTTATCCTGTGTATATTAAAAGCTACAGGTTTCTCTCATTATCAGACTCGTTTCTGAAAAAAGGACAGTGTGCTCCCACAAATGCTTTTTTCTGGGAACACCCTGTATTTCCGAAACTATCAACTTTTGGATAAGGCATGTTTGTGCCAATGGTCACCATTTCATGTGTAGTATCTTCAGCTTTCGATTTTGCCATTGTTAACGAATCACCCTGTATACAGGGTATAGAAACAGTACCGGAACGGAAGAATAACTCGGAAGAGCATTTTAGAGAAAAATGTTAGATAGGTACAAAAGTTTCAGGATTTCTCCCTGGCTATCCTATGGTGACCTTGACATTAACCTTGACCTTGAATATCATTTCAAGGTCAAATGTGATTTTTCAAACGGGGCCCTGTACTTTTGACCCCAGAAATGAAAAGAGCGGAAAATTTTACGTTCAGATATGACCTTCAGTGACCCCTCCCTTTTGACCTTGGGGCCCCCACAAGGTTAAACTAACAAAAATACCTAAATTTTAGAAAAAAATGTTATGTGCTTTTGTTAGTTTGACCTTGTGGGGTCCCCAAGGTCAAAAGGGAGGGGTCACTCAAGGTCATATCTGCAATGTTTATTATTATCCGCTATCCGTGGCGGGGAAAAAAGCACTCAGAAACAAAAAAAAAAAGATGAGTGTGCAAAATTGGTGAGTTTGGGCGTTATTTCGATTAACTGTGTTTTCAATTATCCAGCAACGGTTCGGTCCTGGCCGGCTCGGATAATCGAGGTTCTACTGTATGTCTTTGTATCTCTCATAATTAAAATTATTGTCATGGAGAATAAACTAAAATCTAAAGTTGGACATTGAAGAGTAAAAGATGTTTAAGAAATTGTATACAGGACTAAAAAAAATGTTCGTCTTAGTCCTCGTTGCTCACTCACTCGATTCTGTTGTTGCATACGTAATAGGAGCCACAGCACAGGTCATCAAATCTGATTTATATTTTATAGCAGCAGTGATTTAATTGTAAATTTTTCCAAATATTAGAAAAATTGTCCACATTAAATTCTCTATTCAATGCACACAATTTTTTTTGTTCTCTGTAGTGAAATATTTTTATGCCAAGTTGAACCCTTTACTGTCCTCTGCCTAGAGCTAGCACTATTTTAAAATATGGTTATCAATTTTTAATGAAATGACAGTGGGAATGTTAAGTAGCACACCCCTTGTATGTCAGACTCTTCATTTTTTTAATCTATTAGGTAATTGATAGTAAAAACAAGACACTTACTCCATTAAACGCAATATAAATATCTTTAAATTTTTATTGTATTTTTGTTATTTACATTTTTCTTATTTTACAAATCTTATCTTACACATGTCGGATACCCATTTCCCTATAATAAATTCCTTATCGCTTTTTTTTTTTTAAGAAAATTCCATGATTTATCCAATATACCGATTGTGAAAACATGCTTCTGTTTTTTTTTAAACGTTTTTATACCAGTTGTGTTTAACAGTGGATGTTGCAATTGTAGGTCTCGGTCTAGATCGTTTTCGGGCAGTCTTAGAGGATCGCCTTACAGGCAACTGTCTCCTCCACGGCGGTCACCACCGCCCCCTTTGCCTCCCCGGAGGGGACCCTCTAGGTATCGGTCGCCTATACGATCACCTCCAAGGTTAGTCTTTGTAGTAGGCAGTGTTTTGCGATGTAGCTTCATGCATGTCTGGAAATGATTCTCTTATTTTAAAGTTTTAATTTTTTATGCAATTACGTCACTTTTTCTGTTTGATAATTTTGAGAACGCATTGCCAATAACAGTCAAATTTCAAATAAAAAAATAATATATGGAATTTAGCATAAAATGTCTTTAAAAACTTAAGGTTCGTACACAAAGTTTTATATGTTCATTCAAATACTTTTTATTATATCAACGCAAGTGAAAAAATCAATGTCTATAATGTATCAAAAAGTTAATTCTGTTTTCAAGAACTTTAACTCAAAATGAAAAAGAAAATAAGAACAAAATGTGTCTTTATTTAGCGGTATAGATTAAAATTGACTATACCATGTGAAAGAAAAGTATGGAATAATAATCTCCAAAACAATTTCCTCGGGCAGGTCCATTAGTGTTTTAAACAAAAACACTTTCTACAAGAATCTTCTTGAACATTATAGTTCCATTTGAATACATTTTTTTTTAATGGCTTGCATAAACAATTGAATGTGGAATCTTTTTAAAATGCAGTATCGACATGTCTCAAATGACATAACACTTCAACGTTTAGGGCCGGTTAGGGTACAATGCAGGTATGAACCAGGCAGTGTTGCCAGATTTTTTTTCAGGCAAAGTGGGATTTTGAAACATTTTGAGTAAAAAAGCAGAATTCTTTCGTCAAAAGCAGGACATACTAAAAAACTTATAAAATCAATAGTTTTTAACTACTTATCCTTTTATTTGAGTTTCAAATTAAGTTTACATGACTATAGATAGCCAAAATTGTCATGGAATGTATATTTTAAAGAAAATACGTTACTTTACTATACTAATCGTCGCACCGTTGAGTAATCACCGAAAAGCGGTGATTTGATTTCGGGCTAAAAATGGGGACGTCCCGCCAAAATCAGGACGTCTGGCAACACTGTAACCAGGTATAAGGCTGTACTTAGAATATTGTTAAAGTGTTGCGTTCTACATCGCACTAGGTATACTTGGAATAACGTTATTCTGGCTTTCTATTGGTCTGTGACTCTCATTATTCTTTGACATGTGGTGTGTGTCTGGCCGTACATAACCTCTAACCTATATCTTCTATTTATTTATTCTGGATATATTCTAATATAATATTTGGAGTATTATATTATTTGTGTACTACTTTAATAGATCCTGCAGATTTAAATGTTTGTGATTCTGATGAAGACGACGTTGAGGACATCGCTTTATGTCGACAAAGTTTTAAAAAATCGGTAAATCGGTATAAAAATATTTTGTTTTCAAATTTGATTTTAATACATGCCTAATTATCTTGGAAAAATACGATTTAGAATTTTTCTTTTCAGTTAAAAAAGCAGATCAGTGAAATGGTACTTATTAAATTCAATGCACTAATCTCCAAGTTCTATATGGTTTTCCACCAATCCTACTAGCACTTCTATTTCATCTTTACTAAAGTTGTTACACCTGTTTTCTATGTTTCCTCCATTTTACTTTGTTTTCTGTCAGTTCACTTAAACTAAATCTGAACGCTATATCTATGAGCAGTGTAGAACAGAAACGCTGTTATACAGGGTTCATAGCGGCCTGGAAAACCAGGAATACCGGCAAAGTCAGGGAATCCATTATTCTTCATAAAAAACGGAATAGTCAGGGAATTTTAAAAATATTCATGAAAGTCAGGAAATTTGATGTTTGCTACTGGAAATTTTGTGAAAGCAGGCCCTGGGTTCTTGAAAGAGAAAACTATAAACATGATCTACAAGTGACCTGGAGGTTTTTTTATAAGTCGGGGAAAACCTGAAAAAGTCAAGGAATTTTATATTAATTTTGAACTATGAACCTTGTTATACGTGCATTGTAGAACCGCCCCTTAGGAAATGATAAATTTATTTCTCACTTTTCTTCCACGTAATGCAATTTACTTTCCATGTGTAAAGGATTGCTGATTGATGAGTAATTAAAAATTAATTTCAATATAGATCAAAGGAACGATTTATAAAAAAAATATATGTTTGTTCAATTTTTTTAATTATTTTAAATTTATTACAAGAAATATATGAAATACTGTATGTATATAACTTTTAATTTTCAATAAGGAAAAATCAATTAAGGCCTCAATTTTAGCTACAAAATTTACTTTGTAATCGTGAAAGAAACAGAAATTGTGTTTTTTATGTTTTTTGCCTTAACTGTTAATAATAAGCAGTATTTTTTTTACTCATTCATGCACGGAATAACGCATTAACGGTATCTCTAATCGTTATGGCGTCACTATTTGGAAAAATTCAAAATTAATTAAAATATCTGTAAAATACTTTTATAAAAGTTTTGTTTGTCTAATGTATACATGTAATTGTTAACCTTTCGTAAATAATTTTCACAAACTAACTGCCTACTGCTTAAACTAATAATTGAAGCTTAATATGAGTAGCTTATTGCTCTTATATAATTTCCAATTTCATAAGGATTCTTGCATTTATTAAATACATTTAATGGATCGCAACTTAATGGGAGATTCCTGATTACGATTAACATAGCTTAATTAAATATTGCTTGTTTTCATTCTGCAAAGTTTAAACCTTTTTTTTTAGAGCTATTTTATTTTATTTTTAGCTATTTTTTTAATATATAGAATTATATGCTTTATTTTTAATTTGTAACTATATAAATTTTATTTTATTACAACAGATTCTAGATCTTGTATGTCTCTTTTTAACATACATTGAAACAAAAAGTCACTGTTATCCAAAAATATTGGTTTTTATTTGTTTGTCATGAATGTACCAAACTAAGCAAATATATATTATTTTGGGCCAAACTTATCCATAGTTAAAGTTAAAACGGTATGAGGAGCGTTATTTCAAAACGCAACAATAGATTCAGGCATCCTGAACTGGATGCTATAATAAACAATAGTTAATTTTAATTGTTAGTTAATTTCTTCATTTTTCTGTATAATTATCCATTTTCAATGACGCAAAATTTTCAATTTTAAAGTGTAAATTCTGATGTGTTAATTGATCCTTAGTTTGGCTATCCTCTTACTGTATGCTTGTATTTATATTTAAATTTAATTTGATCTGTGTATATTAGGATATCTTATTTATTTAATAAACAACAATTATTATTCAAATATATATCGTTTTTATGTAAACAGATTTCTTGAGTATCAGAATAACCGTATTCATATTTTAAGAGGATATACAAAATAAGAGATTTCACTCAATACTAATTAAGTTTCATTTTTTGCTTGGTATTTTTCATTAAAATAAGACCACGTTATATCATCTTTAATACAGAGCAGGCCTTGCCCGTTTTAAAATTGTTCATAAAATCCAAATTAATTTGGATTGGAATATATTTACTTATTATGCAGATAATAGATCCTAAATGTTGTCCATTAGGATTTTAGGATCTTTAGGATAGCAAAACACATTTTAAATACTGTTTTAATCAAAAAGTTAATGAAAAAGAAATTCAGGTATAAACTTAACAATTGTATTATTACTATTATCATTATCTAGTGAAATCTTTAAAAAATGGATTTAGTATATATTTAATTGTTATCAATAGTTTCAATCATTTCAAATAATAAGTCTAGCTCACTATAAATAATACAAATAACTAAAAAAAAAACTGGAGATCAAATGGAATATCAATAACACACACTCACTGATTAAAATTTCTACCGATTCCTGCACAACGACGATATGACGAATGGATAACCTAACCCAACTTTATATACAACTCAGCACCTGTTCATGCGAAACGAAGCGTGTTCGTATGGTTTGTTGTTTACTCACCGGCTAAACCCTCTCTGGCACCATAGATACAACTGATCTCAGAAACTCGAATATATTTCACTCACTGTAAGGCACAGTTGTAGAGAAAGAAAATGTGGCAAAGGTGATTGATAAAATCATAGCTGTTAAATTACAAATTTCACTACAAGTTGTGCCTGACAACAATTCGGTTCAAAATCTTTGTGTCTTGCGCATATTAGAAAAAGATAAAATATGATCCACGATTATGAATGAAGTGAAATCTCTTATTTGTATATCCTCTGCCAGTAGCGTCCTCTACCACAAACACAAAATTAACGCTATTGGTGAATCAAGCGGTATGAATAACAATGTTGACCATGTTGGAACACGTTCGGGCAACTTTCTAGCCTTGAGAAACAGCCCAAATTAATTTGAATCGTCGATAATCCAAAATGATTTTTGAAATATTGACTAAATTTGATTTATTTTTATTGTCTTAAACTCATTGTAAATTAAAATGGACTGATATTTCAGTAAGATATGTTCGGCTCCATCGCCCTAGATTGACTTCACTAAACTAAACTTGATTAAACATCCTGTATATACAGGGTGTGCTATTTAACACTCCCACTGCCAATATCTCCGAAATGAAGAAATTTATTTTAGTTCCGTAAATTGGGGTTGTTAGGTCCCTTGAATAGCTTCACATTGTAGTTAGAACTGTTAGTTTAAATCTTTCTGTATAGATGGCGTGGCAATACTAAAAAATTTTTGATCTCTGAAATGTGGAAATGCAATCCATCTGAAAAATCGTTAAATTTTGAGTAATTTTTGTAATATCAAATTTTTCCCTATATTTACTTGTTTTTGAGTTATGTCAACTTCAATATGCAATTTATGATATAACAGGAAAATATATTATTTTATTTAAATCACACTGAGACAAAATATTCTTTTAAAATATTGTTATAATGGCTTTATTCAGGTCACATACTAACAAACAATAAATTATAAAAAAAAAACGAATAATCAACTACAGAAAAAATATTATACAATGGTAAATCTTATAAGGGGCAGAGACGAACCGTATTTTATCAAATGTTATTCAAAAATGCAGTCATAAGTGGCTTATGTCATTTGTTTAAAATAAAACGTGTATGGCAGATGACACATATTAGTTTTCCAATAATTACAGTTTTATCAGCTTCCGTCTTTCAATTTAACTATAGTAGTTATAAGATTTACCATTGCACAATTTTTTTCTGTAGTTGATCATTTGCTTTTATATTATTTATTGTTTGTAATATGTGGTGTGAATAAAGTATTTATAACAATATTTTAAAAGAATATTTTGTCTCGGTGTGATTTAGATAAAATAATAAATTTTCCTATTATTGAAGTCGACATATGTCTCTAAAACAAGTAAATATTGGAAAAAACTTTATATTACAAAAATTACTCAAAATTTAACGATCTTTCAGATGGTCTACATTTCCACATTCCAGGGATCAAAATATTGTTTAGTATCGCCACGCCATCTATACAGAAAGATTTGAACTAACAGTTCTAACTACAATCTGAAGCTATTCGAGGGACCTAACAACCCCATTTTCCGGAACTAAAATAAATTTCTTCATTTCGGAGATATTGACAGCGAGAGTGTTAAATGGCACACCCTGTATTGAGCTGTTGCTAATGGTACAAATGAAAGTAACAATCTTATTTTCACATTATAATAGAACCAACATAATAAAACCTATCTTTGAAAAAATATTTTTAGTTCCACTTTGTTTGGTTTTTATATTTTTTCTTGTTTGTTGTAGTAAAATCTTTTTTCTAAAAAGCATTGAACAATTTGTAATTTTATAATTGTTACACCTCCAGTTGCAGTGAATGTCCGCTTCAACTTGTACATATTCCCTAAAGATCAGTAGGTCAATAAAAAAAGTAAGATTCGTTGTGTCCTGAACATTTCTATATTTAACACATCAAAAACACACATTTTTCATTTGCTCTCTTATTTCCTACATCTTGATTTATGCAAATTTGGTTTTTGTTACAGGGGCCGTCACCAGAACGACAGGCACCGCGACCGAGACTACGAGGACGACCGGGACCGGGACTACAACAGGGACGACCGCCCCTTCAAGGATAACCGACGGGGCAGAGAGTCTAGAGACCGGCGATCGAGAGAAAGAGACCGCGATCGCTACTACGACAACTACGAGGACAGGAGGGGCCCCTCGAGGCAGCCCCAGTGGCAACAACCGACCGCCATGCCGCCGAGGCCTATGCAAGACAACTATTATGCTCCTCCCGACCTGCAGCAAGGATTCCAGACTAACAGGTACCTCTATTCAATGTTCATGAATGCCTTTGTTACAATTGATATAAATGCGACGGTTCTTATAAAATGTGGCGAGGTAAATGATAATATTCTAACAGTCGTTGTGTACTTAATATAGTTATGTTTTTATAAAGTTTGTGTTAAAAAACTTGTCGGGTTCTTAAATTGTTTATGTCCTAAATCAGCAGTTCTCAAATGTATGTCTTTGCATGCTACTGCGGGCCAGGAGGAAAACTTGATTAAAAGACAAGTTTTTTGAATTCCTAGTTATACATAAGTACTTTTTTAAATACATTTTAAATTCAGTAAAGTTATATTTGTCATCTATTTCCTATGAAAAAAAACAAATGTTTGGGAACCGCTGTGCTAATCACATTTAATTCGAAGTATTTGTTCTCAGTAATCTTATATTTTAATTTAATCTCAAGATTTGAAACCTTCAAATTGCCCGAAATCCTGTGATTGGGCTCTCTAATTGCTACTTCAATAAAATATTTTTTTTGTCTATTTTGAAAAAAAAAATTTAATTATCAAAAAAAAAATATTGTACTACCATTTTAAAAACATGATATTGTCATCATTGTTATATAAAATAAAACTTAGTTATTTTCATGTTATTGACCTTTATGTCCTAATTCAGCAGTTCTCAAAATGTATGCTATGGTACACTGTGATCATGGCCTTTGAAGTAAAACTATACTACAAGACAAGCTTTTTGAATACATTTTCAGTAACTGAATATCAATTTTAACTTTAATAGGGTGTAACTTTTGGGGTCATATGTTTACAGAGACTACCTTTGACCTTTAGAAACACATAGGTCTGTTTTCTCAAATTCCGTTGTGAACGCTGAATTCTTGTAACTTGTTTTTCGTAATTTTTCATACCCTGCCACCGGACAGTTTATTGTGACCTCAAACAACCATGTACGCTAGTTGCAAGCGTACACCAATTGGGTATGGAGTGCATTGTTGTCATATCTTATATTTCTTGATTCGTACTCGTTTTTTCACAAATTTAACAATGAAGACACACAAACACCATGCTGCCACTAAACACTGAAATAAATATTTTTTTAAGGTTATACCTAACACTTAAACTACTCATGACACTTCACTAAATACCACTTTATTGTCAGTAATAATTTTACTATAAGTAAAATTAAACCTAATAAAACACCTTGTGAACTGAAAACTAAAATAAATATAATATTATGAACCAATGACGTATTTGAACATTTTCATTTTGCCGAATTAAGAGGGATTTATAGCAAATAGGCAGCCAGCAATACATTTTTATAGATTTTATTACACAGTTTGTCTAAGTATGAATTAATACACAAATAACACTTTCCTCCATTCTAACGCAGATTTTCTATAAAATTAGTTAGTTTGAAACTCGAATTACTTTTTGTTGTAAAGAAATTTGTAATTTGCCGCTTTTGAACAAGAGGCATTGTAGAATACAAATTTCTTTACACCAAAAAGTAATTTTAGTTTCAACCTAAGTCCATTTTATAGAAAATTTGCGTTAAAATGGGGGAAAGTCTGTTATATGTGCATTAATTCATATTTAGACAAATTGTGTAATAAAATCTATAAAAATGTATTGCTGGTTGCCTATTTGCTATAGAATAAGCACCCTATTGTCATATCGCATCAAATGGATTGCTATTACCTAAACTAGGTCATTTTTAGAGGTTATTGACACTGAAACTAAACACAGTACTTTAAAAAAATAGCTACCAATACTTTTTATTTATTTTTTGCTGTATACATTTTATAAACAGCAAAAATAATTATTTTAAAACATAAATTATTAGCAGTATGCTTAATTCACATACCAATAGCAGATAATACATATTTAATCGGGCCAAAACTATGAATTTAATAAAAAAAAAAATTTGTTTGACATTTCATCAAAAAAATATATGGTGACATTAAAGTAACATGTCACAGTCATGCAAATGCAATTTTTTTTTACAAAATTACTTTCCGTTGCAGTTTCGCTCACTGCCACTGTTAGTTTCGTACAATTGATTTAAAAAGATAAAATGTAACACTGGTAAGCACGCACATACAACCGTGTTTGGGAACTGCCCATTGATGCCGTGGACAAGAGCCTACCCCTAAAAAAGTGACCCCCACTAAAAGTTATGCCCTGTATATTTGTTGTGCATTTCGAAAATATATTTTCGACAAGGAAAATATCTTCAAAATCATTTATTTCGCCACTTTTATGATAGCCTGATGTTCAGCTGTGGACAATAAAAAGTTTCCAACCTAAACTACTGATAGTCCTTTATGAATAAGGGTTTTACAACTTTCTCTCTTGCACCACATTTAAGGCCGGAACGCTTTTTTTGTCCACGACTGTACATATATAATTGCAGATAGAATGTGACATGCAGTGGTGTTATTTATTTTTCTTAATAAAAAATAAGTGGTTTATTTTTAAGACACATCTCTGTGTTAACCATTTGAAAGTGTAATTTCCGCCGTTGTTTCTATTTTCGAGAATGACCTCCATCACTCGATCTTCAGAGTGGTTATATTGTAAAAAAAATAACATTAATTTACCCAGTACTTATATTTTTATATTATGAATATACAGTTGCTTGAATAAAAGTTTTAAGTATTCCAATGAAACATTTTCAGTTTGACCTCCATGGTTACGGTTAACTGAAAGATTAACACTATTAATAAAGTAACATATTGTAGATGAGTAATTTTATTAGGTCACACTTAGAATTACAAAAAGTATTTTAATGTTTTTTATTCCCATTTGAAAGCATTTGTTGCGTGTGTTATAAAATTACTCGTTATTGTTCCTTTAAAAATTGTTATAAAATATATAATAACTGCAATTGAGAAGATTAAATGATAAGGTGCAACCGTGGTGATTCTGTCTGTGATATGTGACCGCATCGACTGTGATATTATCTTGTGATATATTGAACACGATAATTGATAAATTTATTTATATATTTTTATTTTTTGTACTACCTATACTCATTATACAAGACTATTACCAAGTTTTCCCAGTACGATGAACAAAACTTGGTATAAATATGGTTTGAACTGTATTTGTTTTATTACAATTGTTATCAGTGTAATGTTATGCATTTTTTGAAAATAAACATATAGTTGAAGTTTCTATTAATTCCTTTACTGAACCTGCAATCGTACTTTCACATAAGAGGTGGCAGTAACTAGCAAACTTAGAAGTCCGATTAATGGAAGTATATTGCCTTCATCGAACATAACAAACAGAAAAAAGTAAGAAAGATTATAAAACTGAAAATATATAGATTGGCCCATTGCAAGTTCTTGCAAATTTTAAATATATTTTCACATTACATAAGATGGCTCAAAAAGTTACTAAACACTATTTTCTAAAGAAATACAAGTTGGCTGACAGAATCATTTAGCAGTTATTGGTTTTCCATATCCATGAATCCCTGCTGCGGTTTTTTATAGGTACATTTTTCAAAAAAAACTATTTTTTTTATGGAAAAAATAACTGTAGGATTATTCTACATCCTCCAAAGCAATTGTGTCCCAAAGGACCACTCACCCAGTATATGGGATTTTGTTTCACCGTCGGATTAGTTGCGATAGTATTTGACCTGATAAAAAGGTCTCACGGGCACAATGCCCAAAAAAGCCTCCTAGAAGGTCTGGCAGTCGACGAGAGTTGGATATTGAAAGATATGTAGATTGATCATTGTAAACAAGGGTATTTGGGGATGCTGACTACAAATCCAAGGTCATCTAACCTCCATCATGTCAGATTCAAGGTCATCTCAAGGTCAAATTGTGAAAAAACCATTAGAAAAATGTTAAACAGTAGGTACATAGGTTTTTGAGGTCACTGAATACGAATATCGGTTTCGCTTAAGCCTACAAGGTTACTTAGAGGTCGTTCTAAGTAATTGCAAGACCAAACTGACAATGATTCAGCGCACCTCAGAATTGAATTCAGCGACATTAGCCTTGCCTTAATTGGCCGGATTCCAGCCTTGCCTTAACTGGCCGGGCCCCTCCATCCTAAGTCGACACCGGGAAATATAGCTATGGCCAGCACAACTACATCCAGTGGTGGTGATAGATGAGGTTTTAGTAAGTATGGCTATGGCCAGTCGCACATAACTCTGTGCAAACACCATCCCGAGCATGGGGTATGCGTAAATGCAATTCCTCATCTTATAAAAAAAAATTCTCATTAACTGGTTAGCCTTCACTCACCTTGTCATAAAATTCAATGTCACTGTAAAAGTCAGATTCAATAACAGCATGAATGGCCTTTCAAGTATATAACAATTTATCGTGCTCTTCTTAATAAAATGTGTTTTCTCACTTTGTCCTTTAGATGACTTGTTCCCGTGAAAACTTTTTATCAGAAGGTCAAATACTATCAAAAAAAATTGTTTGCAACCAATTCGACGGGAATCAAAATCCCATATACTGGGTGCGTGGTCGTTTGAAAAAATAATATCGACTGGTTACTTTTTTACTTACTGATAAACTTTTAAAAAATTCAAAATAGACTGACGGTTCAAAAAAATAACTAGAAACTATTTTCTAAAGACCTCACCACATATGCAGGGTGTATGGTTTTTTCTTTGTGCGTTCCATTAAATACAAGTTGGCTGACAGAATCATTTAGCAGTTATTGGTTTTCCATATCAATGAACCGCTGCTGCGGTTTTTTATAGGTGCATTTTTCAGAAAAACTAATTTTTTTATGGAAAAAATATCATTTTAGGATTATACTACATCCAAAGCAGTTAGATCCCAAATTTGAAGAAATAATATCGACTGGTTATTTTTCTGTGTCGATAAACTTTTAAAAAATTCAAAATAGAATTTTTGATGGCTCAAAAAAATAACAACACTATTTTCTAAAGACCTCACCACATAGCAGTTATTGGTTTTCCATATCAATGAACCCCTGCTGCGGTTTTTTATAGGTGCATCTTTCAGAAAAACTATTTTTTTATGGAAAAAATAATCCCAAATTTGAAGAAATAATAGCGATTGGTTATTTTTCTACGTGCCGATAAACTTTAAAAAAATTCAAAATAGAATTTTGTTGTGTAGTAACAAGAAAAAATTATTTAATTCATTGGTTGCAAAGTTTTATACAGAAAAAAATTAAATATGTGAACTACAAATAAATCAGTCATTTTTATTTTGAGGAGGTTTATCTGATTTGGAATTGACGAACAAATATTCATAAAAAAATTAATATAAGCTAATATGGAGAAAATCCTCAAAAAAATTATGACTAGTTTGGACACCCAAGAGACGAGATATTAATAAAATAATTTTTCACGATTTAGTACAGAGTCTTATGAGAATGCAGATTTTTTTTGGTCTTTCCACTTAGAATGCGTAGCAATTGGCAAACAGTTTTTACAGCAACTTGTATAAATAGGAAACCGATATCTAAGGAACTGTATGACAGGTCGTAGAAATCGATTAGATACTTGTAAGATACATAATTTATAATAATTCTCCTTCAAACTGCTGTTGTTGATTAACTTAACGTTCATACATGTGATAGCGGCAACGCCGCGGTTCTCGACTAGCGTATTATCTGAAATTCGCAGGTGTGACATATGGTGTATATTTCGAGCTTAGGCATCCAAACAAAGCCAGCCAAGTGCAACGTTGCCAAATCTAAAGGCTTACTACTGACGTACCTCCCTACCCGATAAACCTTAATAATCAGTAGATATTTTTCTTTTATATCGATACACAACTATTTTTTAGGGGGCGTAGAACAGTTTTATGACATTCTGTTTTTGATTTTGGGGCATCCTATATGTGCAGCACAAAATTCTATTTTACATTTTTTTACTCAAAAAAAANTTTTTTTCTAGCTCTTACCCTTTTTGAGTTATCTTGAAAAAGCCCTTTGTTTTATCTTTTTCCACCCTTGGCCGGGGGTTGAACAAAAAATTACTCTCACTTATTGTTATGATATACCTTAAACTAACTCATATCAAAAATTCAGCCAAGTTGACAAAATTTCGATTTAAAGGCTTAGTTAATTGGACTATAAATAGGAAACCGATATCTAAGGAACCATATGACAGCTCGTAGAAATCGATTAGGTACTTGTAAGCTACATAATTTATAATAATTCTCCTTCAAACTGCCGTTGTTGATGAACTTAACGTTCATACATGTGATAGCGGCAACGTCGCGGTTCTCGACTAGCGTATTATTTGAAATTCGCAGGTGTGACATATGGTGTATATTTCGAGCTTAGGCATCCAAACAAAGCCAGCCAAGTACAACGTTGCCAAATCTAAAGGCTTACTACTTTAGTCACTAGCGAATGTACATGTACGAAACTCTCATTAGACTTTTAGACGTACCTCCTTACCAGATAAACCTCCTTAATAATCAGTAGATATTTTTCTTTTATATCGATACACAACTATTTTTTCGGGGGCGTAGAACAGTTCTATGATATTCTGTTTTTGATTTTGGGGCATCCTATATGTGCAGCACAAAATTCTATTTTACATTTTTTTACTCAAAAAAAATAACCAGTATATTTTTTCTTCAAATTTAGTACAAAACTATTTTGAGGGCATAGAATAGTCCTATAGTGGTTTTTCAGCAAAAAATTCCCTAATATATTTTACTTTAAAGATAATAGCTCAGAATTTCATGGCAATGGAAAACCAAAATGATGTATTTTCAGAGCTCTGTAAATAAAAACATAATCCCAATTGATTCTTCCGGTTTACTTGTATTTACGAAGTAGTTAACATGAAAAATCAGGTACTCTGTATTTTGTCAATAATTGTATTATCAATAATTTTTGGGAAAAACAAACTTTTTGTAAAATATGGCCTCAGTTCAGCTTATTCTGAGGCAATGAAATACAAAAGAATAGAAAATAATCAATTCATACAAGAAATAAGTTGTCTTGCAAAATTAAAAAGTAAAATAACTTTCATACTGTGGCAAATATTAAAAAATGATGTATTAGTCGAAAAAAAATCTAAATTATTGTCTCAAACTGTATTTGACAAAAATATTCCACAAAATTCAATTTAGTTACCTAGCATTAGGTTAAGTGGACTAGAAAAACTTTACAATTTACAGAAATAATACCAAACATTCTTTTTAACGAGATATTAGTTCTGTCACCAAGTTATTTCTATTTACGTCATAAACCAGCAGTTCCCAAAATTTGTGTTTTGGCCCTCTGTCAGAGTACACCTAGACTAAAGCTTTTTTAATTCCTAGGTATAAAACACTTTCTAATACATTTTACAGTTGAGTAATAAAAATTTGGGAACAGTAGAAAAAAAGCAGGACCATTGACTCAAATTTTATTGACAAGATTATTTTAGGAACCGTTATATTTAGTTTAAAATTCAATTTGGTACGAATATAGGTTCAGTAGATTCAAGTTTTGTCTGTATAATAATGACTTAATTGGCCCAAAATTAATTTAAAAAATGACATTTGATTGGTCTTAACATAATAAATGAAATCGTTTACAAATGAGAACTTCATTTCTTGTATCAAGTTTAGTTTGGAAAGTATTGAAAATATATTTTTTTAACTTATCTCTAAGAGGGAACATTTTCAAAAAAACCGTCATTCATGTTTGACATTAATTCTGAGTCACTCTATACAAGTACCTGGGTCACAATCCGAAAATACTTTTTCACTATTTTTCTAAATGGGATTTAATAATATGTATCTGCAAAATCAGTTTTAGTTTTGGGCCACTAATTTCAAAATATTTGTTTTTTTTAAGAAATTTTAATTTTTTTTTTTTTTTTTGACAAAAAAAACATGAAAGTAAACTTTACAGTTCGTGGTTTCACAGATATTTGCAAATCAGTAAGACCAACAAATCACAAACTACCAAGCAAATCACATTTTACATTTTTAATTCCAAATACGATGCATATCATAATTTTCAATCTTCAAATTTACCTGTATAATGCTTAAAAAATAAGTCTCTTAACTTATTTACCCACGTTAAAAGTGATGTTTTTATGCGTAATTTTCAATGAATTTGTTTTCACTGTGAAAATTAAAGGAATCCTTGTATTCTAACATTTTTTGTATAGTTTAAACGGATTTTCTTGTCTATAAAACGACAGCCTTAACTTGGATATCTTTTTCCGTTAACCCAACATAACTAGTCTCTATTGTCGATCTCTAAGTAATTGTCAATCCTGTTCCTTGATCACTTCGGAATCATATTCCTTCACTCTTAACCACAATGTTGTTCAACCCCCCCAGAGAGGAGAAGTTACTATTTCTGACAAATGAATATCATGCTTGTACAATTTAAAAGATACATGACAACTGGGAATATAAGTTATGAATGTAAATCTTAGTAGCCGCAATACAACTACCGATTTTTTTACGCTGCGGTTCAGACTCTAAATGTTTCTGTTTTATTTCTTAGCAAATAAAGGTGCGTTTTTCAGAGAATTTCTTACTGCCACTATGTTTGACTATAAATACTATATAAATTTTTTTCTAGTCTATTTTGTGTACGAGAGTTAATTCGAGTGAGCACACTCATACTAAACAAATATTTTTAGTTGTTGAAAACACTAAATGTGTTCTATTAAAAATCTGTATTATTTTTGTTATATATTTTTGCTACAAAATTTGCATGTTAATTTTAGTTTTTCATTAAATCAAAATTGGCTCTTAATTTCTATAAGTTTGAGGTTAGTTTATAAATAGATAGTCAAATTCTGAAAAACAAAAAATTAAAAATACTTAGAATTCAATTCCTCATCAGAATATGGGAAAAAATATGGCTTTGTATTTAAAAAAATGAGCTTTAATGGTTTCAATTTACCCTAAAGAAAGTTGTGCTGGGTGTTTTTTATGTTGAAGTCTTTTTTTAACACAACAGATAACTCAATAAAGCAATTTTTGCAAGTTATATTTTTTCGAAACCTTAAAATTAACGAAAATAGAAAAAATGAACTAGGTAATTTTTTAATTTTGATAAGTCTGGATCTGCTTAAAGATAATCATAATGATCGAAACTGGAATTGTTCACAAGCTATTGCTCAGCATATCCACAACGTTTTCCATGCCATTTTCTATGTATTCATATAACTTCTGTCGTTTACATCTATCAAACTTGTAATTTGACGAACTTGAATCTCATAATATTAGTCCGTTATCTGTTATCCACCTGTTAGTTTTTTAAATAGTATCACGACTTTACATTTAAAACAGTACTGTTCTACTATAAGCATGAGTCATTTTAAAAACAAAACACATTTATAGAAACTGAAATCACTACCCCTTTCATGAAGCCTCATGTATAATTTCCTATTATACGACAAAAACGCTAAAGGTTTGTTTTGTCGTGAATAACTATTTACCATTTTTTTTTTTTAAGATAAAAAATCATTCAGTATTTAATTTCTGACAGGAGTTTAATCAAATTATTTTAGATCTTGAAGATTTCAAAAAATGTTCTTGAAAAATATACTTATATTCCAATTTAAAAAACATCTCAACAATTGAAAAATATACCAAACATCGACATCTAAATGTTATTTTAGTTATATTATCGATGCTAACTTTTGCTTTTATCAAAATTATTACAGTAGATAATCTAGAATGTGATGTAAAAAAAAATTAAATTAAAGGAAAATTCACATCTCGAAAAAGATTAAACTTAAATATAAGGAAACTTTTTATAGTAATGTGTTTTACATTATATTTTATCGTCTATTGTTTATTGCAAGATAACGGGAAATGATTACTGTTGCTGTCGAACATAGTTTTTTGATAAATGGTAATATCCATCCAACGGTAATGTTATCTTCTTGAAATAATAATGGGCAATAGGAAATAAAAATGAATATCTAAAACATGTTTGAATGATGACTTAAAAGTATTTTTTTTCTAGTTTATATTACATTTGTTTGAGTTTAAAAAGTCAGTAAAGTAATTTTTTAGATGGAAAGTATTTTATAAAATATAAGTGATGTAACTATTACGATCTTAAAATATTTTTAATAAAAATAATTCTCTAAAATATGAAAATTATTACAATTATTTAAAAAAACCTTACACCTCCAACAGGTAACTTTAAAATATAATTCATGCTTAACTGCAAAAAAACATATTTGTAATTATTCTGTAATCGAAATCTTTGTATAGTCTTGTATATGAGTAGCATCATCCATTTTGTTTTATTCCTTATTTTTTACCTTTTATATAAAATAGATATAATGTTATGTATTTTTTTATTATTGTAGCTCATCCAGAATCATCTTTTATCTTGTGGCACTTTTTAAAGATTATTCTGGTAATTTATTTTTGTTGTTTTATGTGGTTATATTAAAAAAATAGACTCTGTGTAGAATTAAACTATATGATCGGTTAAATATTCACTTATTTACATTTTTATCAATTTGTATTAGTTAATATTACTCCCTATAACTATGAGAGCAGTTACAAAGTCAGTCAATGTATAAAAAAGTTGTAAATATTATTCTGCAATAAACTATTTTTCCAAAATCGGCTTTGTTTTTTCAAAAAATACATAACTTCTATAAACATATATGTTTTAGGTCCGCAGACTGGAGAATTCTACCATTTGAGGAGCTTCTTTATATACTTTTACAGCAAATCACGAGACAATTACAAATTTGCCACAAACTACATTGGTTTGCGTAAATTATTTTTAATTTAATTTTTTTGGAGGGAGATTCGTTGTTCCCTCTCCAAAGCACTGACGAAACCGAAATCTAATTTGTTTTTTCTATGTCTGTTTAGGTATCCCCAAGTGCCACCTCGCGACTTTGGTCCGCCTTTCATGAACAAAGAACCTCCATTTAATCAGCCTCTACCTCAAACAATACACAGCATCCAACCCCAACGGCATTATGAAGACATTGCGCCGCCTGGGGTTGATGACGACATAGCACCACCTGGGGTTGAAGAACCTCTTTTCAAAATTTCAGAATCTAAAGATCACCGCAACAGCCCAAGAAACGACGATAAAGGCAAGGAAACCAATGATAGTAAAAGAAGCGGTGATAAGAAAGAGCGAGATAGATCTCCAGATAGAAAACGTCGACATGAAAAAAGAAGCAGGACTCCTGATAAAGCCAGAAATCCTAGTCCCAAACGAAAGTCTAAATCCAAAGAAAGAGATAGTCCTGATAAACACAGACGGAGACGAAGGGATTCCTCTGACAGGGAAGAGAAGGATAGAAGGCGCGACCATTCTGATGACGAAAGATCAAGAAAAGGGAAAGACAAAAAGAAACACAAAGACAAAAAGGAATCGGAAAAGAGAAAGAAAAGGGACAAGAAAGAAAAACATAAAAAGGATAATAAAGAAAAGAAATCCAAAGACGAATTTAAACAAGTAATACCTAAAAATATCGATGAGGATTCAGATCAAGACAAGCGACAACAGGAAGAGAAAAAGAAAAGGGAATTAGAAGAAGAGAGACAATTGGAAGAAAAGAGATTGGAAGCTATCAAAGAAGAGGAACAGGCTCTAAAAGAGGAGAAGAAAAGAAAACCAGTAGAGGAAGAGAAGGAAAAGGTTGTTGTGGTTGAAGAAAAGAAGAAAAAACCAGTTAGTCCAGAGCCGGAAGAACAGAAAATCGACTTACAGAAACTTGACTTGTACGAAGATATGTTATCGGAAGAAATTGACACCAAGGTGATAGAAAACTATGGAAAGATAGAAGACATATTTGAGGAGGAAAGCAAAGAAGATATAATAGAATTGGCCAGTGTGGAAGAAGTGGTGGAAGAGGGAGAGATAAAAGAATTTGAGGATGAAGAAAAAGACGTACTCGAGTTACACACAACTGACATGGACCTAAAAGCAGAAGTGGATAAAAGCGACATCCTCGCACCCGTCCCAGAAAAATCCAAATGGGAAGTGGAAGAAGACGGCCAAGTACTCACTAGTCCTCAGGATAGCCACAAATCAGACTCTAAATCCGACAAATCGGGAAAAGTAACTAACGAAGTATTAAAGAGGGCCGAAAATGCTATCTTTGCTAAAGCCATCAATGCCATCCGGCCCATTGAAATCAAGAAAATTAGTACCGATAGGGCTAAGTTATACTCGGGAGAACGAGAGATTGAAAAGGGGCACAACCAGATACAAATCACTGTTGCGTCAGCTTCTGTAGATGCCAAGAAAACGGATCCACCCCAACCACCCGTAAGATTATCGGTGAAAGAACGTTTAGGCATTAAAGTCGAGGATACGGATAAAGTGATTAATTTAGCTAGGAACAGATCCCGAACTATCTCGCCATTCAGTAGGAGAGGAGAAAGCGGCAGAAACTACGCAATGGGAGAGAGGAGAGTAGAGGTAGATGAATTCAGAGGACACAGAGACAGAAACAGGAGATCTAGGTCTAGAAGAAGGGAGAATAGCAGGGAACGTTTCCGGAATAGAAACGACAGTAGACACCACAGAAGGCACGACAACAAAAGAAGCGATCGTAGAAGGGAACACAGCAGCAGAAAAGAGGAAAGGAGTAAGCACGACGAGGACAAAAAGACGAAAAGAAAGAGGTCTAGGTCGCGTAGCGAAAGCGAAGACCGAAAAGATAAACATAAGAAGAAAGACAGGAAACAGAAGAAGGAAAAGCCAAAAAAGAACAAAGATGAAGATTCAAAAGAAAGCAAAGATGAAAAAGACGAGGTCAAACCTCAACCCAACGTTACAAAACGTAAACCAACAATCGATGAGGCAAATTTCGAGCCGGATTACGATCTTGAATCGCATACGGACGAAGAGGAAGAAAAAGAGAAGAAAAAGGAGGTTAAGAAACACGCGGAAAAGGAAGACGTCGAGAAAAAGAGCTCTTCTTCTGAATCCGATTCAGAATCTAGTTCTGAAGAGGATCGGAAGAAGAAGAAACATAAAAAACACAAAAAGAAGAAGAAGAGGGAGACGAGCAGTAGTAGTAGTTCGGAGTCTGAATCAGATTCCAGCGATAGCGAGAGAGACCGCAAAAAGAAGAAGCACAAAAAGAATAAAAAGAAGAAGAAAAAATCCAAACATAAGTAGTATGCAGACAAGGATAGGCTATTGTATATTACTTTACTATTAAAAGGAGTAGGTAGTAATTTATAATACTTCATCATATAATTTTTTTGTACATAGCTTGGTATTAATGCTAAGGCACTAGTGAAATGGAAAAGTACTTGTGTAATCTTAATATAATAAATCGTGTATAAGTACATTAATTTATTTTTTATTTAAATCTAAATAACCTTAAAACCTAGAAAAAAAACATTTATTTTCAGTAGGTACTGCACAGCACAGCTAACGCTTAAATATAACCTGTTCCGATCAGGTTATATTGTATTGTAAGTTTGTCCAACACATATACAGTGTGACCCATTCAAAACCGGGACACCCTCATAAAATTTTTATTTACAAGACGATTTTGACCTACTTTTTTTTTAATTGTAGAGAGGCAAAGAGCGTACTTAAGAACCAAGTGTAATGCTTTTTATACAAAAACCAAGGACTAGCAGATCATTTTTGGAGAATCAAAATGGAAGAAACCATATTAGTGATTTTTTTAGGAAAAATTTAAGTATGCCAGTGAATTAAGTGCCCCTTAAAATAAGCATATACCAAATTTCCTAAAAAAAATTTGCATATTAATAATTCTGTGGCAAAATTAAAAATCACATTATTATGAATTTTTTCCGTCAAACGAAGCAAGCCATGGAATAAAAGTCCTCTTATTGAGTGGCCGCCAAAATCACCTGACTTGACGCCACTCGACTTTTTCCTTTGAGTCTAAACAGTCGGTAGAAGAATTAGACGCTACAATAACTGAAGCATATGCAAATGTTACCCCAGAACGACAGAAAAGTAACCATGAACATAGGAAAAAGGTATGATAAGTACCTTGCAATAAATGGCGGATTGGTGGAGATAACAAGAATTTAATTAATAATTCTTCTCAATCAATCAATAATTTTGTTGAATATTGTTATGAATAAAAATAGTTATTGTCATTTATTTTTGACGATTTATTCCATGGCTTGCTTCGTCAGACGAAAAAAATTCATAATGTGATTTTTAATTTTGCCCCAGTATTATTAATATGCAATATTTCTTTATGAAATTTGGTAAAGGCCCATTTTAAGGGCCGCTTAATCCAGTGGTGTACTCAGATTTTTTCTAAAAAAATCGCTAATATGGTTTATTCAATTTTTACCGTCCAAAAATGATCTGGTAGGCCTTGGTTTTTGTATAAGGAGGATGACACATGGTCCTAAAGTACACTTTTCTCCCCTCTACAATTCAAAATAAGGTTGGTCAAAATCGCCTTGTAAATAAAAATTTTATGAGGGTGTCCCGGTTCCAAATGGGTCACACTTTTATTTTTTTATTATTTCTGTGACAAACAACTTTCCATAATGAAACATTTTGAATTGAAGTTAAAAAAGAAATCCAGTGGCATACGATAATATATGATCGAGGAGAAAGTAACCACCATTCATCATATATATGCCACTGATTTGAACTGACGATTTTTTATTGAATACTATTTTATTCTCAGATGGTCTTTTATTTTTCATAAAGTTTCAACTTCTTTATACAGGGTGTTCAGAAACTAAACCGACAAACAAAGACGGCAAATTCTAGGGATGATTTCATATTGATTTGATGCAAATCCTCTTATCCAAAAATACTTCATTTCGATTTTTTGAGGAACCTCCACACCTAAAAAAATTTTCAAACACATTTTCTGTTGATTATATAATATATTTATAAATATGTACTACGATTAACAAAACAAATATTCCACCAAGTAAAAATTAAACTAAGACTTTAAATTTTAAAGTAAATAGGATATTTAAAAAAAAAGTAAATATAATCAATGACTTGGACGTGCTTGAATAATTTTACACAATATGTTGAAATCAGGAACTATTGCCGTAAGTTGCAATCACATTTCAAATTCTGCATTAAGCGCATTGCAATACTTTGTTTTTGCTGCTACATACGTCTTGTTGCTTTTGTAGTAACTTATACACGTGTACTTGTAAAAATAAAAAATTTTAGGGGTATAATTTTTTTTTAATTTTGTAGTATCGATATTGTTAATTCCAAAATTTTGAATTTTTGACAGTCGCGGAACCCCCAAAGAGGTTGCGGGGAACCCCAAGGTTCTGCGGGACACAGTTTGAATACCGAGATCTAGATCTAGAACAGTATCATTTATCTAGGATCTAGAAGTATCAAACTTAGGTTATGTGTTAACTCTTATAGGGCTAGCCTTTTGATGTAAAAAAGATCTTTTAATTAATAACCATATGCGTTACATTTGGGAGGGTCAACTGATATTTTTAATTATTTTTTTTATCTTTAAAAACTAATTTCTAAATCTGACATTCACAACATAGTTACTGGTTATCTGTTTTCTAAAGGCAACTATTAAATATTAGCAGAGAATTTGTAATTTTGTAATTATCTTGCAAAAAAAAACAAAAACATTTCAAATAGATTTTTCTCGTAAACAGTACACCCTAGTCATTCAAGACAAGAGTATCTCTTTAATCTAGAATACTTTGAAGTTTTCGATTTTGATATTAAAAATACCAAAAAGTCGAAGATAAAAAAACATTTAAAAATATCAGCTGACACTCCTAAATGTGACGCCTTTGGTTACAATTAAATATCATTTTTGCATCAAAAAGATGTCCGTGTAAAAGTGAAAACATAACCTAAGTTTTATCCATCTAATACATTTTTAAACAGTAATCTAAGCAATTAAAAAAAGACAATGTCAAAGAGCCCTACCTCCCATAGGAGGTATTTTTTGATAAGACGATTTATGTCAAATTGATATAAAGGCTGTGTTCTTTTATTCATCATTTCGATGTGATGAATTCCATAGAACTGCGTAGAACCAATAAGAGATTAGAATTTTTTAAATAGGCCAATAGTAATACATCTCATTAAAATGAGGAATAGAAGAACACGGCCAAAATTATCCCTAGAATTTGTTGGCTTCGTTTGTCGGTTTAGTTTCCAGACACCTTGTAATTATTGGTATTTAAATTTTAATTTGATACTAACTATTCTATTTCACAATGCTGTAATATTAAAAAAAATAAACATTTTATCAAAAATTAGAAAATGTCCATTTGTATCATCAGTTTATTACAAAAAAATATATACAGGATGTTACAAATTAGTAAGTCAACCCGTCAACCACATATTCTTTTGACTAAACTAATGGGACTTTTCTTATTATTTCATTTTGGAGCCTCATTTTCAAAATACAAAAATTTGAGTCTTCTTATTTATTTCAATTTACTGAATAAAATGGAAATGATCATCATCATGATCAGCGATATTTAATTTGAGCTAAATCTAACATATCTAAAAAAAGTTGCAAATCTTGTGCAGCAAACCCCAAATCAAAAAAATGTGATTTAGTGCTCTTTACCTCGTACAATTCATATCTTTAACTGTTGTTCAGTTAGTTTTGATACCATATAAAAGAAATTTTTCATAAAATCCCAAAAATTAAAGTCTAACGTTGACTAAATTGATGTCGCGTATCCAAAAAAGCTACATTATCTCGTAAACGAAGCTCCAGATAAAAATCTTACGAGTGAAAAAATAGAATAAAATGTCGCTTTATCTAAAAAAATATTCGGAAAGCATCGCTTTGATATTTTAAACCAAAATTACACAAAAAGTGCGCCGACTTAACATCAAATATTGTATTGTAAATAGTGCTAAAATTCAAGTAAATATCTCTACAATCACCGGAGTTATCAATAAAAATCATTTAAATTTTAATTTTGACATCCTGTATTTTAAAAATGAGGATCTGAAATGAAAAGTGACATAAGAAAAGTCCCATTATTTTAGTCGAAAAAATATGTGGTTAATGGGTTGACCTACTAATTTATAACACCCTGTATAATTGGCAAACTTTTTCCATCATTTTCAAAATGTGACTACTTTAATTTTTACCAGCTGTCAGCAGCATAATTTCTTGATTAATAAAAAAAATACCTTATTATTTCCATCAGTTGATTATGAAAAAACATTTTGCACAAATGTGCAACCATCCTCAAGATTTTAGGAGTACCTACCCCAATTTAAATTTTTTATTTTACACATTTGCATTTTTTCGTTCATAAAAGTTCTCTATATTTCTTCTTAAAAAATGGTGAATCCCATGTTTCGTTATCAAAATATGACGGCCGCCACAGATTCAAACGTTATTTCTATCACACACGAAATTGATAAAGAAAAAAATTGGCACTGAAATAACTAAAATCCATAAATTGACCGCAACCTTGTTTGCCTCAAAGTGGCAATTTATTGTGGTACTTTATGATATCCAGAGACTTTAGAAATAATAGTCAAAGATATTGATATCAAAATCCCCCGTGATCGGACTAATGGCCAATTTTGTTTTTAATGTGTTGGTCGTATGTTGAATAACAGGGTTTCTAAGTTTGCTGACACTCCTTGTGGGACAGGGGTTGAGGGTGCGGGAGTAAATACAAAAATCACCCCGTGATCAGATTAATGTTAGCAACTCATAAAATATATTCTAGACCTTCAGGAGAGTACGAAAATAAAAGTTGCTGACAGCCTAATTGGGGCAGGGGCGTTTAAAACGGGGTAAAATGTACCAACTTACCGAGTACACAAGCACAACTAGGACGCGTTTTTTTATGTCAAAACAGCTAATTGGTATTAGCGATTTTTTTTCCAAAAAACATTACGTATTTTCATTCAGCATCTGTCAAAAGGTCTTATCACCAAGTTTCATCAAATTCGATACATCTTCAGACGAGCACTAGTTGGCCATATATTGCATTAATAAAAAACAGCAGTATCACAGTTAGATAGTTTTTTTACCCTACCTACATTCCATAAAAAAATTTTTGAAATCAGCCAAAAAATAAAGAAGTTAGAGGCTTGTATTACTTTCGCGACATCATGGAGTGCTCACCTGAAGATGTATCGAGTTTGATGAAACTTAGTGGGATGCTGAATCGCTAATACCAATCAACTGTTTTGATGTCAAGAAAACACGTCCTAGTTGGCCGTGAATTGCATTAATAAAAACAGCAATATCAGTTTTTTAAGCCCACATTCCAAAATAAAAATTTTTGAAATCAACCAAAAAATAAAGAAGTTACAGGCTTATATCACATTTAAGTGCGACACCCTGTATATTTCATAAAAATTATGCGTATTGTATACGGAAATTGATGATTTTTCCCTTACACAATCATTTTCAAAACTACGAAAAATTATTAAGTAAATATAATGATAGCGATATTGATGAAAATTAGAGTAACAGCATTTTTTAAAACTTCGTACTATCTCTGTAATTTTTTGTAAACATATAAATTTTTCCCAACACTACCATTATTCGAAATATTTTTATTTAGGGATTTTGACACCAATCTCTCCGTCTATAACTATCAAAACATTTGTAGAGAAAAACATTGTTCGCAAACACGAAATAAATTTTTAAGTACTTGACGAAACCTGTGGCAATTACTTCTTTTCTAATAATACATATTTTTTCTACTCCGTTCTGAATTTACATAAAATTATAGATAAAAATCGTGACATATTAAAGCATTGTAAACATACGAAACAAATCTAAAATTTAAGCAAAACGCCTACCATGAAACAAGTTAGACGAGCAAACGTACAATATAATTTATTTTATTTATATATACATACATAAACACAAATCATAATAACAAATTATATATCTTTTAAATTAAATGTAAAGGGAGTGATTTAAAAGACTTAATGAAAATAAGTCGATAGTGAAAGATCATCTATTACTTAAATGCAATTTACATTGTTTCAATGAAATTCCATTTTCCTAAATCGAGTAATTATTGTCACATCTTCTAATAAAAATAAATAATTTTATTATAAATTCTTATTAAACAATATGACTCAAAATATCATACAGCACTTTAGAGGGACTGGAACACTTTTTACAAAAAAAAAATATATAGGACTTAAACGAGTCTCTTCAGACCAATGGCAGCATCAATAAATAACGTTCGATGGAGTTTCCTGAAGGTCCAAATTTACTGAAGCGGAATTAGATGATCATAGACACCGGTTCTTCGAGGTATTCCTTGAACGCTTTGAGCCACTGTGCTCCTACAGCCCCGTCCACCACCCTGTGGTCGCAGCTTAGGGTTACCGTTAAGAAGTCTGCTTCACTAAACCTGAAAACAATATTCAAAAATGCAATAATATTACCTAAAAATCAGAGACTTGATAAACAAAACCGAAAGCAATTTTTTTTTAACTTGCGTTCCTGAGAATATACAAAAATTAAAATGAATGTATCGAGAAACGGCATTATCAAGAATAAACCTAAGATACATAGAGAACAGAAAATAGCACAGTCTTGACGAGAACAATGTCGAGAATGACGTACTTTTTCAGTGTTCTGTCTAAGAATGGACATGTTCATCGGACATATCGTGAAAAGTGAACAGGTCCTTAGGACACTTCAAGATTGAAAAGTTGTATACGCATGCAGGGAATTATTTGTTGCATTCATAATTCCCGCTAAAAATTTTTGAGGTTGGTACATATGAAATTAAAGATATTTAGCGATTTTCTTGTAATTTTGTTGATAATTGTTTAACTGAAACTAGTGATGGGAATAATCGAATGAATTAAATAATCGAGAGGTTACCNTCCAAATTTACTGAAGCGGAATTAGATGATCATAGACACCGGTTCTTCGAGGTATTCCTTGAACGCTTTGAGCCACTGTGCTCCTACAGCCCCGTCCACCACCCTGTGGTCGCAGCTTAGGGTTACCGTTAAGAAGTCTGCTTCACTAAACCTGAAAACAGTATAATATTCAAAAATACAATAAAGTTATCAGAGAGTTGATAAACAAAACCGAAAACTATTTTTTTTTAACTTTCCTTCCTGAGAACATAGCAAAAAACTAAAACAAAAGTATTGAGAACATTTTCAAGAATAAATCTTGGGGAACAAAAAATAACAGTCTTACTGAGAACAATGTCGAGAATGAGGTACTTTTTCAAATTTTCTGTCTAAAAACAAAAAGTAAGGAGCAAAATTCTTTAACCATAACCGAATTTTTGCTAGTCTCGCAATTCTTGCTATGAAATAAATTTGGGTTTTGCATTTTAGTAAAATCAGATTAATATAAAAAATATTAGTGATATGCTGCAGACTTGTCAGCTGGACATGTCCTGTTCGATTGAAAAGTTGTGTGCGCATGCGCGGAATTATTTGTTGCATTCATAATTCCCGCAAAAAATTTTTGGGGTTGGTACATGTAAAATTAAAGATATTTAACCATTTTCTTGTAATTTTGTTGGTAATTGTTTAACTGAGACTGACATTTTAAAATTATAACCTCTTTTATATGTCTATTTTTTATTATTTTTGACAAAGTTAACGATTAGTAAATAGTAATCAGTTGATTCTTAATTTAATATTTGATACACAAATAGTTTATAAATGAAGTATGTCGCCAAAATCAACAGTTTGGTTATATTTTTCTGAATTGAGTAAAATTCGTTATAAAAGTAACTTCTACTCAAAAACAATTTTTAAGAATTCCAGTAGGATGGGAAAACATTTAAAGAAGTGTATTGGACGTCAGGGGAAAAATTAGAAACCAGTTTATAAAAAAGTCTGAAGGTAGGTAATAAGTAAAATATATCGACTCATATTCATTAGAACAAAAATAATATTTTACTTTGTGTACCCTCAAACAGTAACCTGTGAAAACATGATGTCACTCATAGTTGCCTTATTAGACTCAAGGTCAAAAGTAATATTCCCGACATGTCCATAACATACTTTTCCAAAAAGTGCCAATTTCTATACTTTTTGCAAAATTGGTGAGTTTGGGCATTATTTCGATTAACCGTGTTTTCGATTATCTAGCAACGGTTCGGTCCTGGCCAGCCCGGATAATTGAGGTTCTAATGTACACTTATTTATTTCATACAAAAATAGTTTTTTTAAATTTGTTTGCATAAAAATATCCCACAACTTTATTGTCAATTCTAAAACCGAGATAATGTGCACTTATAAAATTGCTAAGTTAAAATTTCGTCCCTATATCAAGTTCTAGTTAATCAGCTTCTAAGATTCTTGATTCATATATGGCAAGCAGAATCGGTATTGTTTCATACAATTACCTAGTTCTCCGCAAGTCGTTTGCTTCAAAACGGCCCACGGAGTCGTGAATCATAAACCTAATACCATAGAAATTGATTTCTTCAAATCCCACTCCAGTACCGTACCTTTGAAACAATTTGTTTAGGAACGACACAGCTCTAGGCTATAACTATGCACCGGTACATATTTGTAAAAATAAAACATTTTCAGAGGCAGAAAAAAGTTGTAGGACCTCAAAAAAATCAAAACAACTACATTCCGATAAATTTTTTCATATCTCTCGAGTTAATTGAAGGTGAATATTTCACCATCAATTTATTAATTTAGATTTTTTCAGGACAATCGAAGTGATTCGATTTTTTCACAAATTGAAATTCTGATATTCTAATTTAATTCTAAATAGCAATTTTATCAAAAAAGTTTGCATATTGTAAAGACGAAAACTCTCTCAACGTGTGCAAACGTTCTCTTCGGGAACACAAAAGAAAAACTTTTTTCAAATTCGTGGTAGTAAGCAATTTAATTATTACATTTTTTTAATGTTGCTTTTGAAAACATTGAAAAATATGGAATAACTAAGAGAATTTTCAAAAAAATATGTGAATATTCAGCATTCTCTTGAGGTAGTTCGCGAACAATCAATATAATTTTCAAAAAAAATATAAATATTTCATATTTCTGTAGACAAAATTTTCAGTTTCTTCTCATTTATGCTCATTAATTCTTATTTATTTGAATGAGTACCAAATTTCAGCATTGTTTGTCATACTTGTAGATACAGAGAAGTTTTAAATTAATTTTTTTTTATATATTGCACCCTTTACCAATAAGCGAGCAGATATTTGTCATATTTATGCTACAAGTAGCCATGTTTTCCCTCAAAAGACAGGAAAGGTGTATTTTTGCTATATACAAACCAGTTTTTTTTTATATGAATCTAATTTACTTACAATAGCTTAACCACTATTTTTTGTCGACAAGAACTATAGCTGCCAGATTTACTACCGGCTTTTCTTAAGAAAAAATAATCTGAAAAATGTCTTCTCATGGTTTTTTTCTTTTCTATTCCAATTTGGTTTTCTATTGACAATAGACGTCCTTAACCAAAAGCGTTCTTTGTAAATCATTTCAGACTGTGTTATTAGCGACGACGTTGTTTCCCGACGATCAACAATCTGTTCTCAGCTCCCGTTAAAAAATACATGTACTTACCCTTTTTCCGAATCGTCTGCAACTAATCTCTTAACAGTAGTTCCTATTGCTAAGATACAGCTCTGAGGGGGATTAATGATAGCACAGAAGTTGTTAACCCCGAACATTCCCAGATTCGAGACGCTGATAGTACCGCCCTGGAATTCCTGCGGTTGTAGCTTGCCCTCACGGGCCTTAGCTGCCAGAGTCTTGACCGTTTTACTAATTTCAGCGACTCCCTTCCTGTCCGCCTGGAACACGATGGGGGTGATCAAACCCCGGTCCGTCGATACGGCCACGCTGACATCGACGTTGTTGTACTGGCGGATCACCGAGTCTAGCCACGCCGAGTTGGCTTCTGGTACCTACAGTCGGTTATTACTTATGAAAGCTGTTTTAATGTTCAATGGTCACAAAGAGAAATAAAAACATTGTTTTGAAAGGGGATGGAGTAATAAATCAATCATTTTTAAATCGACTATAGAATTTTAAACAAATATGGAAATTATAGTGATTTCTATGCATTAATTTGATTTACCTGCAGGCACATTAGCCTTAGCAAGGAATTTTTGGCCTTCCTTTATAGTCCAGTCGGCAGAGGCCGAAAAGTTACTGTTGGTGACATTTCCTTGATAACCCGGAAATAACTACACATGCCTACTTTAAATGATGAGCACAATAACAGGTTAATTTGCTGACAAAGTATTTTATCAGGAAAAAAGTTATTAACAATTTAATCGTAAAAATTTCTTTTTTAGTAGTTTTCTTTAAATAACTCAGCGGGATGACTTTGTACGAAAAAATGCTTAAGACGTGATTTGTTCGTAATAAAAATAGTTACAAAATGGTGGTGGTCCGATTACGAAATTTGCAATAACAAAGCCGTGAAATTTTATAAATACATGTCCAAAAATTAAAAAAACGGTGACGTTTAAAACTAGGGTGACGTATAAAACCTTACCAAAGCTGCAAAAATGAAGATAATTGAATTTTGCAAATTGCTTTTGGTTTCTGTATATTTACACTATGTGTATACCAAATTTCAAGTGCCAGCAAAGCTTCAAACAAATTTGGCAAAGTTACCAGTTTCAGATACCGATGGATGTATAAAACCTTATAGAACAAAAAGTTTTGCTCTCCTGATTTTCAGCTTTAGCGTCATTATTGTATATATATTGAACCATAGTTTTCGAAAGTTTTATAACTTTTTGTTTATAATTGACATTTTTTACAGCAACATTAAAAAATTGACGTTTTATACGGTTTTTCCAATCTCACGGCTTTGTTATTGCAAATTTCGAAATCGTACCACCACCATTTTGTAGCTATTTTTATTACGAACAAATCATATCGTAAACATTTTTTCGTACAAAGTCATCCCGCTGAATTATTTAAAGAAAACTACTAAAAAAAAATTTCACGAATAAATTGTTAATAACTTTTTAAATTAACCTGTTATTGTACTCATCATTTAAAGTAGGCCTGTGTAGAACCTCTACCAACTGGACTATTATTGTTCTTGAGCTAGGCTCCATGGAGACGGAACCGCTATCACAATCCCTAGACCCACTACAAAAACAATCTCTCCTCAGACAACAGTTGCCCCTTTTAAAGGATTCGCCATTCATTACTTACGACATCTTCAGACCGAGACTCAATTATGGCAAAGCATTTGTAGTGAAGAAAGGCAAATTGTTTGAAAGCGCCATAGTAGGATCATATTTTATGGAAAGTAATAAATCATTGCCCGTCAAGGGATCCAGTGTAGTACGGTTTTAAAGGGTTTAGAAATTGAATAATTTCTGCATTATGAAGGGATAAAGGGATTAGTTCACGTCTGGCACCCCTATTCCTACAAAAATCCCTTTATTCTCATAAACTATTTATTTAAAAGTAATTTATTATTTTTAAATTTCACATATGTACTACATTTTACCTCTGTACGCACCACTGTTGTTTACTTGTTTTTTGGAGGCAGTCTCTGTTTTACGACCAAGCTTGCCAGGTTAGTATTTGACATATAACTGACCACTTCGTACACTCGATGCACCTGGGTGACTACAGCTACTACAAGAACACAGTGCGTATAAAGTGGTATTTCAGATTTTATATTCAATCTCATTTTAAATTCGAAATGGTTCATTTTACATGTCCTAAAAATGATGACACGATTCTCCTTTGATAAAAGACCGACAATTTTTTGTTCTACTTTGCATCGAATATAATCCTACTATACATGCGACCAGTTACAGAAGCCACTATGGAGCGGGTCTGTCCACAGAACCAACAAGAACGAAAATGAACATCATGGCGGGTTTGAGGGCTCTGATAGAAGGTCCGGAGGCTAAAATTAACTATCATTCATACAAATAACCACTCATAAACAGCTGAATGCGAATGATGAATGAGCTGTCATTAAAATTCTAGGTATGAGTGAGATATAACCTACAAAGTGTTATATCTCACTTAATGCTACTCAATGCCTATTGACACAAATGAATATAAAAATATGAAAGAAAATATAAATTTAAATAGAAGCACTGTCACATTTTATTACTCTAACTTATTTCAAAACAAAATACAGCTTCACACTCACCTTTACACTTGCAAGGGCCACAGCCTTAATAATAAAATCGTTGACGCTCAACTTGACCCCAGCCTTCTCCAATTTCTTATTGAATTTAGACCGGATCTTCACCAACTTATCGACGTTGACCTCCACCGACAAATAATAGTGCGGAATAGTCTGCTTCGACTGCAACAGTCTCTTTGCTATTGTGGCCCTGATGCCGCTAACGGGAATATCAATGTACGGAGATCCAGACGGAACGGCTGCGGGGGCAGCAGCCGCAGCAGCAGGAACAGGCGCTGCGCCGGCCGCTGGAAGATCTGAAGATGTAATTGATCCAAATAAACCGGTACCTTTACCTTAATAAGAAAACACACGTTAGGGAATTTCGGATGTTTATTTAGTATGGAGGGCAGACAACTGCAAGGGCAAGACACATTTCTATAGTTAAATTAAACATTAAATGTTCTGGTGCTGAAAACGTTGTAGAATATAAAATGTTGACTTAAAGAAGTCGTTAATCGAATTCTGCACTTTTGCTAAAAAAATGCACATCATATTTTGAAGGTGCAACGACAATATGTGAAATAGTTTTTAAAATTGTTTTAAATAAAAAGTATTTACTATTTTTTAAGCCACTGTGTTCAGTTCATGAATTTCAATGCTAACGACTTCTGATATTGACCTAGTTTAGGTGAACTATTTAGCAATCCATCTGACGTGATCCGATAACGGAGTGTTAGGCAGGCAAAAAAACAATTGTCCATTGTTTTATTAAGTTTAATTTTATAGTTGTATTTAGTGAAGTGTAGTGAAATTTAGTTATTATTTGGGTGTTTATTGCTTTACTGTCAAATTTCTCTATGATATGAAACAACATTCTTATAAAAAAGCAGTTGCATGCTGAAATTTTTGTTTAAAATATCAAGACAGGATATCCCAGTGCTGTCCCTGGAATCATTAAATTAAATCTAATTACATCAAATTAAATCCCTTTATTAAATTGTGCCAAGTTTTATCAAAATCGGCCAAGCAGTTTTTGAAAACGAAGCTTTAAAATATGAGTTGATATGAACTTTTCTTTTTATCTCTATTAGTTCTACCACCTATTAAATATTGCTGATTAAAACCTAAGACACCCTGTATATTTATTATTATCAAATAAATAAAGCAAAACTAATAATTGTAATTGAGTACTTAAAATTATGTCCCGTTGGTATTCCTACATTTGGAAATTATAAACCTTTATAAGAACAAAATCAGTAGCTAAATATTCTTAAATTCATGTAATTAAATATAAAAATTAACATATAAAGTAATCATATGATATTAGTGTGACCTTAAATTGATAATATTTATTTATTTTAAACCAAATTATCAAGTACTAAATTGATTATCAGTTTTAAGGCTTATATATATAAAACAGAATAAATTAATTATTGTTAAAAGCTAACAACTTACAATCTTATCTAAACAAACATTAGAAATCTATACAGGACATACAAAATGTGATTTTATGTAAAAATTATTTAAAAACATATCTAAAGAGTTCTCAAAATAGATTCCATTTCAAACATATTAATAACTAGTTATAAGGAAAATTATAAGTAGTATTGTTATAAAAATAAATAATTTAACTTTCACTCACCCTGCAACCTAATATTCCTTTGTTCAGCCAGCTTCTTGGCCATGGGACTTGCATAAATCCTTCCACCAGCTGGAGGTGCTGCTGCTGGTGGTGGAGCTGCTACCGCAGGTGCTAGGGGCGGTGGCGGTGCTGGTGCTGAGGGCGCTGACACCGTTGGCTTGGGTGCCGGCGCTGCGCCTGCGGGACTGTCGTCTTTGAAGTCTTTAAAGGCAGCAATGTCTGATTCGCTTTCAACAATTATGCAGACAAGCTTGCCTGTGATAACAAAATAGACAATTTGTAAAGTAGTGATGTTAAATTGCCAGTAATTTATTTTATACGAATAAAAAACTCAAAGCATACCAATAGGAACGTCTTTAGTGCCAGCTGGGATTAGAATTTTGGCTAGATAACCCTCCTCTGGAGTTTCAAAGCCCATTGTAGCCTTGTCTGTCTCGATTTCGGCCAGGAGATCGCCTTCGTTGAGTTTATCTCCTTCTTTTTTTTCCCAGCTGATGATGGTGCCCAACTCCATGGTGGGAGAGAGTGCTGGCAAGGTTACCCTTGTGTGTGAGGGTAGATCACTGGAGTAGTGTCGAATAAGGTTTTGTTCGGCAATCCTCCATTTCCTTACCATTTGAGAACGGCCGTCCCCAAGCAGTGAAGTTCTATGTGAAAAATTTTAGTAAATTTTTAAATATGTCCAAAACAAAAACAATTGCGGAATATGTGCTTGTACCATACATTAAATCATTTCTCCCATTAACGATTTAAAAAAAAAAGTATATAACATTATTAATCTTGAGATTATATAAAATTTTATTTAATGTAGTTTTTACTTAAACACACGCTCCTATTATATTACAGTACTATAAGATCACTTACAAAGTAAACACTAAAGATATTTAACTGAATTCTTCATCTATTAACATCTTTTTATAGTATGTATGTTGAAGTTCTTTAACTCTGCGTTTGGATTCATTTTTATTTTATTTTATTTTCGAAAAATCTATCCACCAAAAACTAAATATATTTTTTTGACAAATATGGTACATTCAGTTTTGTTGTGTAATATATTAAAGCATCTAGTAAGTCAATTGACAAATGTAAATATGTAACAGTCCTTAATTTAAAAAAATCTATTTTTAAGTCTCTTTTTAAGTATTCGAAAATATATAAGCCGTACTGTTAAATGATGCTTTTTCCAATAAAAGTAAGGTTATGAAACAAATGTGACATGAGATACTCCATCAAGGTTTGATTATATAAGCACAATTAAGTAAATTCTGTTAAAAAAGGGCTTACCTGCAATAATGTCTTTTTGCACACTCTATAGTAACAGTTCTAAAAGTTTTCGCTCGTACGGCTTTTCTCAAAAGGTCCTTAGCAACATCGCTTCGTAAAATAATCGTTCGGAACATTTTCTCTTACTTTTTAATTTATAAAAATTTGGTTACCAGAATTTTAATATATTTTTGGAGGGCGACTCACTAGGACCGTCTTCTAGGTCATTTAAAAGACAGACTTTCACGACACCAAAATGTGACGTGACCCACACGTCTTGATGACGGCACAGCTCCTTTTGATAAGAAAATAGATATCAAAATGTCAATGTCAAATTTGTGTAGTAGTTGAAAACTTCCCAGTCGTTTTAAGCAATGCTACCAACTGTTTTTCTTAATTGTACTACTTCTGTTACTTATCCATAGATGGTAGACTTCATCTAGATGATGTATTATTGTCCCATTTTATTTAAATAAATAATAATAAATATTAAAAAATAAACATGGTTCACGTAAATTTAAACTTTTATAAGGTTATTACTTTCTATTAAAAATATTGAACAATGTTTTACATTATTTTTCCAATTCTAACATATTCCATTCAGCGCATGCTTATTACATTCTCTTACAGTGTTGACAATTGTACTAAATAATCTGTAGATGAACGATTTGTTACAAATGTTTTTGAGAAGTCCTTGACGAATTGTTTTCAAAAAACTTGGGTTTTACTTAGTTCTATCTAGAAGATTGAATTTGTAAATATTAGGAAGAAACCATCAGTTTTCTTTACCTGTCTCTCTCAATATAGGTACCTATTTATTATCAAATATTTAATCGAAGTTTGAAGTATTGTAGCAAACGACTTTGTATATTGCTTGTTTTTTTTGGGTGTTTTGGCATTTGTGAATAAACTTATGGCGCAAGAGTTTATTTCACTAATGTTTTAAATTTATTCACAGGTGGCAAAAAAACTAAGTTTGTCAAAGTAAGTTTAACTACCTATGATTAAAACTAATTGAATATGGTCGCTAAGGTATGAG
Source organism: Anoplophora glabripennis (assembly GCF_000390285.2). Classification (NCBI taxonomy): domain Eukaryota; kingdom Metazoa; phylum Arthropoda; class Insecta; order Coleoptera; family Cerambycidae; genus Anoplophora; species Anoplophora glabripennis. The sequence goes on along the minus strand of NW_019416391.1, from coordinate 275,473 downwards.
ACATCTGATTGGATGTTGTTTAAAGTTCAAATATTTTTTGACAAACCGACCCTCATTGGTCTGAAAAAACAATTTATTATTACAGGTTTTACTTTATATTTTAGTTACCTCAGCAGATAAATGTGTCCTTTTTCCAAAAATAATATAATTACTAAAATTCTTACAATTCTTTCGATTCAGATTTGAACCTACCGACTGTAATATCAATCGGGATGGCAACACCACATTCGGGATAATGATGGTTCGATATTTTGATAGTAATTTGGTTTTTGGTCGCCTTCTAGTGTTATCATTTTAGCGAACCTGTCACGAGAGTAAAATGTCTCGTTTTGGGTTTTAGCTAATAAATGATAACGTCTTGTTTAATACGATGTTTAGTACCTAATAAACAAATTTAAGTTGTAGTGAATAGTGAACGTAAACTTAAAATCTATTTATTCTAGTGTTAAGTGCTACCTGAAGAATTCTCTACCTAAAATGGCTAATTTTGTGAGGACTATGGATTTCCCAAGGTTTTACCAGTACTTATGCACGTTTCTGATAGTATTTTGTGTGATAAATGAGGTAAGTCTCCCTAATTAATGACACTACTAAAATTTAAAAATTATTGATGTCGGTGATATACCTACGCCTTCAATATCGGATCGGAGATATACTTTTTATGAGTAATAAATATTTCCAGAATAATTGAAAATTGATGCTTGAATCGTTCAAACTACAAGTATATACAATTGGTAACTATTAAAAATAAGAAATATCTTAAGAAAACAAGAATAGCCTCATAACAAAATTAAGTTATACCATGTGAATTAAGAATAGAAAGTTATTTGACAACTTCTACTGCACTAATTCACTAATAGTTAATATTTTCTCTTCTGAATAAATAACACCTATAGGTTTTAACTTTTATAGCAGCAAGTACAGAAAAACTGGAAAAGTGTATAATGCTTCGTCAGGAAATATTTACTATATTATTATTCATTTCTTTTTAATGTGGAGAACATTTTTAAATGCTACCTAAATATAGAATATTATTTGTGTTTACTTTTTGGGCAGTTTGGGCCGTATGACTAATTTTCATGCGAAATCATAGTGAATCATATTGTTTATGTAGCAGGCTCGGTAGCAGGTTGAAAATAACATTTTCAAAGAGTTTTATTGAATCATCACATAAACAATGTTTGATATAAAAAATAGAGAGATTGATTTGATTTCTTCTAGACTAGTATTACACCTATGTATTTATAATAATTTGTACATAGTACTTATACTACCTACATACATTATTTACAAAAACGCTAAGATTAGTTGTAATATCTAGAGGTGTGAGGTAAGTGTAGGTATTGGTATATTGTTTCAGTAAAACTTCCATAAAAGTAGCTCGAAAAGTTGTTGACGAAGCACCTAGGTAAATTCTTCTTACTTGGAAGTAAAGAAATAAATGTAATGTCACGGAGTTTCTACATCTGATATGATGAGGTGATCCTATGACGTTTTTATTTACATATACAGGGTGATTCATAGGTATCGCGACAAAATTTGACAGGATAAACAAAATTATATTTTAATCAAAACGATTCTTATGAGCGAGAAATGCCTCAGAAAAAAAAATATACTTAGATTTCAATATCTTATGTGCTAAAATATCCATTCTGTATCTAATTTCTCTTTTATTTCAAATTTTAATTGTTACTATGTTTACTGACGAACTCGTGTTTGGGCTCTGGAACAATAAGAGTTAGAAATAGTACAATGTGCAATAAAATATAATTTTATAGAGGCAAACATCTACATTGTTAAACATTAGATGATTCTTTTATCACATTTTTAAAGTAAAACAAATTGTGTAGAAACGATTTTATCTTATCTCTTCACACCGGACCTCAAACGCTTTGTTATTTCGTATCTTTACAAAAATTAGACAAAACAAAGAAAATGTCAGAAATTATTAATTGTACGTCAAAACAAAGTATTGGCGTGGCCGAAAATGTTAACTGTTTTCAAGATATTCAAGATATGTCATTATAATATTGAAATACATACCGAACTAATTATGATCGTACGATACGTGTGTTGTCGAGTGTGTTGTTATCTAAGTAATATCTTATTGTTAATTTGTCAGGAACTAGACAAAGGATAATCGTACTCTATATTATCTTAGATTGAGTAGGTACAGCTGTGCACACAATGCAGATATTATTGCTTAGTAATACGGAAAATAAAAAATACTGTCTAGAAATTTTTATAGCTATTATTGAGGTGGGTAGTTTTTTATTGTAGTTCCGAGAATCTGCAAATAATGTAATAATCCTGCCTTTATCAATTTATAATCGTGTGTATCAGTGTCATGTAAAAAAAAACACAAAAACTAACAGAGATGGTAGAGTAGTTTCAAAATCTCATGAGCCGCGAAATCATAGACCTAGTAAACTATGGACTGGCCCTAGAAAGAGGTTAATCGCGCTGATGTGTGCAAGGCAGATAAAGCTAGTTGAGGCAAATACCGGTAAAACAACACACGGGTATACCGTTACAAAATGCCGTAAACAAACTTTGAAGTAAATGTCATGTATTGACATTATTGATTGATTTCTTGAATTTTTGTGTGATTTAGTTAGTGTATGTAAAAGATTCGTAAAAACTAAATATGGTGTAATCGTGTTCTGCGATAAATTGCGTAAAGAGACGTTTAAGTGAAGTACAAATTAAATTTCATAGGTAGGAAAGAAGTTATGATGGTACCAACATTTTTATAATTTTCGCATCTTTCTCAAAATAATGGCCAAGTAGAGTTGTCTCCGATGATAACTTATTAATGTCAATTTAACGTCCAAATTTTGCCGCTTTAAATGTGTTACTCTTCAAATTATTTTTTAACATCAAACTGAATATAACGAAAAAGTTTAACTGAAATGTGCTTAGCAAAAATTCTCTTCAAATAATACGTTGAACGAAGAAAGCATCGACATAGTTTCAATTTATACAGTTCTGCAAAGCAAGAAAATATGAAATATTTGAAACAACTACGTCAGAAGAGCTTGAAGTAATTTTGACCGATCGAGTTTACGATATGAGGAAAATAAATGGAGAAATACATCAATAAGGCATTATAAAAACTATTTGGAATATTATAGCTAAACCAATTCTAATATTGTACTGTAATTAGGGCAGTAATATAATAAACCCTTTTACATACCTACACTACTGGAAAAAATTAATTTTTTTTTTGTCTTTTGGTCTATATTATTTTTATAAAGTATTTGAATACGGCCCAACAGAATAAAGAGGTAAGGAATCAAGTATAGCTAGCTGATTGGTTGAATTAAAT